>NC_048306.1:103158925-103375409 GCF_013100865.1 Trachemys scripta elegans | reverse complement strand
AATAAGGACTGGGAATGGCTGAGCCATTACAAACATTGAATCTATCTCCCCTTGTAAGTATTCTCACACTTCTTATCAAACTGTCTGTACTGGGCTATCTTGATTATCACTTCAAAAGTTTTTTTTCCCTCTTACTTAATTGGCCTCTCAGAGTTGGTAAGACAACTCCCACCTGTTTATGCTCTCTGTATGTGTGTATATATATCTCCTCAATATATGTTCCATTCTATATGCATCCGAAGAAGTGGGCTGTAGTCCACGAAAGCTTATGCTCTAATAAATTTGTTAGTCTCTAAGGTACCAAAGTACTCCTGTTCTTTTTGCGGATACAGACTATCACGGCTGCTACTCTGAAACCTGTCATTTAGTAAAAAAGTCCACATTTTAATGATTATTATTTTTTTTTTTAAGAAATTTTGGACTGGGTGTCAGACAATATTTTTTTGTCCTGAGCTATCTTAACAGATTAATAAAGACACATCAAAATTCCCAGTTTAAACTCACTAAAATCTTGTGCATTGGTTAAATTTGAAGCCTTTTCAAAAGATTAATGGTCATTTTGCTCTTGTTCTTCATAACTGAAAGTTTCTCTTTGATAATGACCCCATGAAGTTAGGGTGTGTGTGGCATCTAGTGCATCTGTAATAATTAGTTTGCCCTTTAATATAATGCAATTAGATTACAGATAAATGTTTGGATGCCCCAACTATGCATTTCTATACTTTAACATATTTGAGTTTTTGGAGTTTACCTCCAAGTCTGAATTTCCTGTTGAAAATTTTTTGTTTTGTTTTGGGATAATTACAACATCCTTACAGCATGTTGTGGAGGTAACCAGGTATGGGTTCTGGCAGGTCAAGGACAAGATCTAACTCTCCTTGACACCAGTAGATGTCTTTCCATTGACATAGTTGGTATTTGATTAGGTGCTGGTTTTACAGACCCAGGGACCCCTTCATTGAGACCTTGCTGCTAGTCCCAGTGTGTTTAAAACGGGGCTGTTAAATCAGCCCCTCAAGTGGTCCCAATTGCTAGAGTATTACAAGAGGGTGGGGGGTAGGAAATCTCTGAAAAAGCTAGGACCAAAATCAGTTTGGGTAAAATATGAATCAGAGTTTTATACAGGTGTAATTACTTTTTAAAGCTACATTTTGTTTGTGGACTTGTATGATGTTGTTAAGGCATATTCCAATTTTGGGAAGCAGCCCAAACCAGTTCCTCAGAGACAAAAGGCTAGTCAGCACCTCAGCCAGGTGTCAGCATAATCAAATAGACTATCATCTGCTTAAGTGGCCATTCTTTGGCAGGAAGAAGAATGTAAGTGAGAAATTTACATATTGGCAAATAAACAGCTGGGGGTTCCCATCCAAAACAGATTTCAGAGTAGCAGCCGTGTTAGTCTGTATCTGCAAAAAGAAGAACAGGAGTACTTGTGGCACCTTAGAGACTAACAAATTTATTAGAGCATATGCTTTCGTGGACTACAGCCCACTTCAGATGCACTTCTTCTTATGCATCCGAAGAAGTGGGCTGTAGCCCACAAAAGCTTATGCTCTAATAAATTTGTTAGTCTCTAAGGTGCCACAAGGACTCCTATCCAAAACAGACTTGCTGTCGCCTGAACCCCAGCGGGAGCTGATTCTCAGAGAAGAGAAATATTGCCATTGGTGTGCGTAGTGCTTCAAATGAACACAAGTTCTTGCTCCAAGGACCTTACTATCTAAACAACCCAAACTTACGAAAGATACCGTCAAGCTATATGGTGAGAGGAGAGGGACATTACATAAAACAAATGGAAAAGACGCACAAACTTGAAAACATAGACTTTTTTTTGCAGCTATATTCTTAGTGCACTTGGTTCCTCATATACCTGGGCATAGATATGTCCAAGAAAATGATGATTTAGGGAGTGTTGTTCTCTAGTTTACTTGTTAATTTCTAACACTTAGGTTTCATGACCTTCTGTCTACAGTTGTTTGTCACTGATGAGAATATGGACCAAAACTGTTGTTTTCTCTCCAGTTTCAGCCCGATTCTAGTCCACTTGTCCTATTGTATCTCCTACACGGCCAAAAATCATGAGACTTGGTCATTACTCAGGCGATCTGTTTCAGAACCTGGCTCAACCATAGATTTTGTTTTTGTTTTTGTTTTTTTGTTTGGTGTCTCCATGAGCAAGTCACTTAGTCTCTGTGCCTCAGTTTGCCTTTTATACAATTCAGATAGTAATATTTCCCTACCTCACAGGGTTGTTTTGAGGACAAATTAATGTTTGTGATATATAAACTTTGCTAAAAGGATCCATATAAACACTTAAATTTATACACACAGCCGATGAGTGCGATACATTAATATGCAAAGAAGAGTTGTGGAGTAGTTTAATATATTCTTTTAATGTACTTTTTTAATCGTTTTAAGCTGAGTATTCTGAATATAGTAAGGACTTACTGTTCAGGTGATTTTGCAAAGAAGTAGTACAAGAGGCAAGCTAAGTTATCAAGTACATCAGTGCAATTTGGCAAATTATTTCTGAAGTCTTACAGAAAACTAACACAATCCCTCAGAAAACAAAATCCCAAATATTTAGCAAGATACTGCAAACGTACACCATCTTTGAGTTGTTAGCAGTATTAGCTCACTCTTGCCCTAATTTTCAAAGATGCTGACAGTTGTCTCAAATTTGAAACATGATAAATGTAAGCAAATGCTCAAAAATTACTACCTTCAGTAGTCCCAAATTTTTGGAGCCATCCCTCAAGAAATTTGGATTTCTTGCTTGGATCTACCAAATAGGAATGTGAGGAACCAGGGCTAAGTTACAGCTGGAATACCTAGGGCAGAGATGGTCTCCTATCGTGGTTGACTACTATAGGTTAAATACACATTTAAATTGCCTAAATAAGTTTAGACTAGATAAGTATGGTTTGGAGACGAAGATATTTTCAGTTGATAGGTTTGCCATTACTTTTTTAAAGGCATCACTACTAAACAAAGTTAGTATGAATACTCAATTTGTACAGAAATGTTACAGATTTTGAGGAATCCCCTGCATTTCAAGTTTGTATTTGCAATTTAAGAATGCGTGTAGAGAATCTTTGACTCTGTGTCCTTTCTTGTCTTGAGGTATATTTTCAGATTGGTGTGACACATAGTATTTAGCGCAGAGGAATGGGAAGTAGGATGGGGAAGCATTTGGGGTCATGCTGTTCTGCAGTGTAAATTTAGCTCTGGACTTGTTGGTTTAGACACATACTGGAGGACAGGATTTTGTCAAGTGACCTTAAACGATGGGCATTTTGTCCACAGTAGCACTTACACTGGCTCTGGATTTGAAGCTACTAACTAAAATGGTCAATCACTCTGACCTAGGCCACCTAAAACCCAAATCTACTTGGGCATGCCCTGGTAGTGAGAGAGCTGTGTTAGCTTGTATTGCTCCAATTTCCTAATCCCCTTAAATGTTAAAGTGAAGAGGAAAGAGCAGTGGGAGAAAGGACAAAAGGGAGTTCACCACAATACCATTTACTTGTTGGCTGTCCCTCATTAAATGGCTGAATTGTTCTTTTTGATGGTAGAGTATGGCAGTGGTGCTTTATTTACTTTGGTACTCTAGAGCCAGCCTTTGAAGTTGAATGCAGCTACACTGTAGTAAATGAAGGTGATTGCAGTAACTTCACTGTAAAATTAGTTATTTGAAGAAAACTGGAATTCACCAGATAATCTATAGCTAATTTTGCATATCCCTTTTATGCTATGGAACTGGTGTGGATATCAATCTGAAGGAGGCACAGCTGCTAGTCCAAGTCATGCATCAGGGGTACATGCAGGGGACTTGACTCTTCCCAGATTTTGAAGATGTCACTTTACTAAGGTGTGTTTTACAGTACAACTTGGCATTGATAAAACTTCAAACAATGAAAACCTATTGTCCCCATCTCAGAAATAGAAAATGTGCAGGCTGGTGCCTAAGGGTATCTCTACAGATAGCACTTAATTTTGTACTCTTGTATACTGGCCAGCTGCCAGTGAAAGTATAGTCTTCTGAGCCTTTCACTTAATTAAAATAAATCTGAAGAAATTATGGTAGTATTTGGCTAGCTCCTCTTTCCTTGTGGTACTGTGGTTCTGTCTCTTCTTTCTAAGGAAATTATTCTCTCTGAAATTTGAGGTGCATTGTTCCTGTAAAATTATTACTCAACAAATATGTTGAGTATCACATTGAGGCCTCAGCCAGGTGGCACCCATTGTGTTAGGGGCTGTACAAACATGCAGTGACTGACAGCTCCCACCCCCCAAACCTTATAGTCTAAAACAAGACATAACATCTGAATGAGACAAGGAGATTGGAGTAACAAAAATGGTACTGTTTTATCGCAGACTTGGTGCATAGCCAATTGACAGCAAGTCTATAGTAGTAATCACAATTTGTCACCTGCATAAAAAATCAAGTTCTCACACAGAAAATGGGAAGGAATGTATGTGTTCATACTTTCAATTTCCTACTTGCTTTCATACCTTTGTTGGAATCCCAGTCTGTTAAATGTTTGTATTCAAGTGAGACTCTTCTATTTACTATGTCTGACTTGCGCTGACTTAGGGTACGTCTTCACTACCTGCCGTATCGGCAGGTACCAATCGATTTATCCGGGATCGATATATCGCGTCTTGTTAAGATGCGATATATTGATCCCTGAACGCGCTCACCGTAGACTCCGGAACTCCACCAGAGCGCAGTCGATGGGGGAGCTGCGGCCATCGGTCCTGCGCCGTCTGGACCCCAGATAATTCGATCCAAGATACTTCGACTTCAGCTACAGTATTTGCGTAGCTGAAGTTGCGTATCTTGGATTGATTTCTGCCCCCAGTGTAGACCAGCCCTTAGAAAGAAGGGCTATATAGCACTACACTTAACTTCATGTCTAACTTTTTTTAGTTTAATAGGCTTAAATTAAAGAATAGTGACCAGAGTGGTTTTTTTCTGTGATTTGAAGAAACAAGGCTGGATCAGACCTGAGGTGGGGAAATGTCCAGTGCTTAATTTGTAATGAAAGAGGTGCCTGCCAGGGCTCAAACAATTAGGTGCCGAGGTTCAAGCTATTTTTTTACTTTCATAACTGAGGCAGCAAGCCCAAAGGTGCCAGGGCTCCGAACTTCCCAGCCTAGAGGTGCTGGGACTCAGCCCTGGCAAGCCCCGGCACAAATTAAGCACTGGAAATGCCCCCTTTTGTGTTGGAGTGGCCAGTTGGACATCTCCTGGAGCATTGTTGGCTTAGAAGTAGTGACCATTGCTCTCCTTATTGTTGTAGAAGTAAAACAGCAAATGTCTGCTTAGTCTCTGACCCACACACAGTGTGTGTAGAATTATGGGCAGCCTAAAATGGCTTTATCCAGACTAAATTTAATTCCCCAGCACAGATGTCCTGTTCTCTATGGCCTTCGAGTGATTTATTCCCTTTCTGGAATAGGAATTCTGTTGTCATCTTCCAGGCAGGGTTCTTGGTACTCATTGACTCCCCTGGTACCCTAATATATAGGCAGGTCCTTCCTTTGTCAGCCAGGGAGAGGAACCAACATCCACACAAGTTGAAGATGCATTTTAGAGGGAGGCCAGCCTTCCTGCATCAACTAATGGGTGAGGTAACTATGGTCACTTTCATTTTGTTCTTTAAAAAAAAAAAAAAAAAAAAGACAATTAAGCCAAACCTTGAGTTTTTTCCCCGTCGTCTCCTCTACGGCTCCTGCCCTCTGTCTGAGGCCATTCAGGGAGATTGACTCTAGCACACTGCACCACACTCGGTGGGTGACAGCAGAGGAGAGAGAGAGAGGTTCTTGAGTCTGCATTACGGAGTGCAAGAGAAGAGGTCACTCATTTGCACAAGACATCATGCTCCCTTCAACTGCTGCTCTGGTTGGGTTTGAATAGCTCAGGAGGTCTCACATGTTGCATGAGTGAGAATCAAGTCAGAGTTGTTCTCTTAGTCCTAGTGGCAAACCAATCTGTTAGACACTACAGTGGCTCAAAGCCCTAACCCCACAGCCTACTTCTTTCTGGAAATTCACTCACTAATGGACATGCATTCCTGGTACTTGTTGTATTTGGCATCCAGCTATTGGTCTTGTTTTATGACTACTTCCCTTGGTAGAGTTTTGGTTAAGTGTGGGGATTAGGTCTGAATTACAATTTTTATGAGGTTTAAATGATTCCTGCCCCAGATGCCTTATTGTGGAGAAAATGTGCCTGCATCGCCTCCCTCTGTACAACTAAAACAAGAGAAAACAAATTTTTGGTTAGTATAACAGTCTGAGATGAGCTGTTCTTAGTGTGTTCTCTGATATGGCAATAATTCATTCTTTTCAAGTAGCTTGGAAATTCATTGGTGTGCTACTACTGCTACACTCCTTGTGCAGGAAGGACAGCCTGTTCCATTGTCTTTCCTAATATTAACGTGTTATGGGCATAATCTTGCAAAACACATATGCATGAATGTAATTTTACTCTGATAAATAATGTTAAGAGTGTGTTTTCAGGATGGCACCCTCACCTGGCAAATGTATTGAAGAATTAATTCTTTTTTTTAAGTTGCTATCTAAATATCCAAATACCTGTTCAGTTCTTCCTTTTTATTTGACCCTAATCCCAGTTCTCCTTTGAAAAACAGGTACCTACTGTAGAGACAAAATGATAATGAATCCCTTATGAGCCGGAGGTGGAAGGGAGGGATCGATGACTCTGTCAGACCTGAAATCCTGCACGTTCTGATGCTGGAGAACACATTTAGATTTAGAGAGAGTACTGCTATATACCCTGTTTCCCCAAAAATAAGACATCCTCCGAAAATAAGGCCTACTTACAGTTTTGCCTCTCGTTGTAATATAAGGCATCCCCCCGATAATAAGACCTCCCCGATAATAAGGCATCCACCGATGTGTACCGTATTCTTCTTCATTGAAAAATAAGACATCCCCTGAAAATAAGACCTAGCGCATCTTTGGGAGCAAAAATTAATATAAGACACTGTCTTATTTTCGGGGAAACAGGGTATGTAACACATCCTGTGATGTGTTGAGAGCCTCCTATTGAAGCCACTGAGAACGGAGGGCAATCAGCAACACCTTACAGCAGGGGTTCTCAAACTGGGGGTCGGGACCCCTCAGGAGGTCACGAGCTGTCAGCCTCCACCTACCTCATACACTGCTTTGCATTCAGCATTTATAATGGTGTTAAATATATTAAAACGTGTTTTTAATTTATAAGGGGGGGTCGCACTCAGAGGCCTGCTATTTGAAAGGGGTCACCAATACAGAAGTTGGAGAACTTTAGGTGTTAAGTGAAATCCTAGAACACTGTGTAAATGAAGGTGAAGGGGGGGGGGGGGGGGGTGAGACCAGGATGGTAGATTGGTGTATAGCTTGAGAGCCATATTGCCATAAGACAAGCACTGGTACTTGACTTTGTCTTAGATGAATAACTGAACAAAAGCATCTGACTTTATCTTGCTGAGGATCACAGCAGAAAATGGTGCAGTGTAGGGTTATCATTCGGAGAAGAGCAAGGTTGAGAGAAGGAAGATGCTGGGTTTATACCGGAGAAAGTAAATGAGCAGATTTTCATGATGCAGCATTTATTGCTAGAAGTAGAAGGATTCAAAGTCCCAAGCATTAGGCTGAGCAATTCTAATATGGTCATAAACTTTTTGCAAACCTCCCTTCATCTGTAAAGCAGTTCTCAGTGCTGTATGTTTCAAGTACCAGTGAGCTTTTTCTAAACTACATTTTAAACCTCTCAAAGGGGAGGTGGGACCACCACACAAGCCACTCTAGTCATAAATTAGGTTTTAGAAATGCCTTCTCCAAGCAGCTTGTACTACCTCACATAAATATGGAAGAAAAACAGAATCTGACTAGATTTGACACAAAAGACCTAAAAGTATATCATCTGGTATTTTACTACAAAGACAGATATGTTGTTGTACGTGATTTTTTTAGTCTAAATTTCACCTTTTAAAAGCTCATCCATGAATCGTTTATTGAACGAAGATACAGGGTGATTGGCACTGCCTGAGATGCACAATAATAGACAGTCCCTGCCTCGCAAAGAATTTAAGCTTCAATGTGTCACGTGATTCCTCTCATCTTTTGGTGCTATCACCTTCAAATGTTTGTAGGTAGTTGTCATGTGTTCCCTCAGTCATTGCTTAGCCAAGTTTACACATATGTAATATTTCTCATAAATCAATTCCTCCAGCCCTTCTTCCTCAAACCAGCCAACTTGTCCCTATTTTTCTGGTAATGTGGTGCGTATTCAACTGGCAAGGGATTAAGCATGTCACCTCCTTGGTGCTCCATTATAACCTGTGCTAGTCTAAAATGTGGTGTTAAGCATTAAAGTCTCCATGAAACTGTGGACTCGTGAAAGTTCTTAATATGAGCAACTGAGACCTTGGGCTAAATCAAGAGAATTTTTAAAATAAAAGATGAAGTGTATTTTCTGTGTCAAGTCTTACTTTCCAATATATTGTTTTTAATTTTGCAGGGCTGCTTTAGAGGAAGTGGAAGGAGATGTGGCAGAATTAGAATTGAAACTTGAAAAGGTAAGATGCTTAAGTTGTTTGTGTACACTTTGAAAACTTAAAAGAAAATTCATAGGAACAGGATCAAATAAACCTATTATTCTGATTCTGATTATCTGTGGCAACTGTTGCAGTGCTGATGTTCTGTGGCAATTAATGATATGTTAGGATGCACCTGATACATTGTTGTTCATTTTCTATGACCTACTTTTTGTGTTAGGCAGCAGTCAAGGGGTTAAGTATTAAACCAGATTTGGGATAGTAGTCTCAGCTATAGATAAGCAAAATTGTAAATTTTACATATAATAAATGGTTGCAGAAGCAACAGAACTAAGGTTAAAAGTATCAGGGAGATTGCTTCATCTATTTAGTAGACAAAAGGTGGGTTGTTGTTGAAAACAAGAGGAACTTTCCACAAGGTCACTTAGCACTATTGTATCTCTGCTGTTGTTTTGAAGTGCAAGTTACCCATTTGAATTCCAGCGCTTGTCTTCACTAAGCATTTTGCAATTACATATATTTTAAAAATAAATTGACTCCTCTTGGCCATCACATCGCCTTTAACTGATTCTACTTTTACTGAGTTTTCGTGCTATTTTAATGTGAACCTTGCAAACAATGACATTTTTCTTTGTATTATTTTAATCTGTAACTTTTTAAAAAAGCTCCCAGGACCTCCCCTTTCCACCTTCCCAAGTTGTCTCCATTCACTGCTTCCTTGATCTTCCAGTTCTTTCAGACAGTATTATCATAGTGTTTATAAAAGTATAATAGGAGAAATTCTTTCCTCTTGCATGCATGCTGGGTAATATGCTCCTCCTTAAATCAGTTTCATATTGCTTCATTCTGGTTTGTTACAAGTCTGAGAGTCGCACATAGCTGTAGATTAAAAACAACTGGCTGTAATAAAGATACTGCGAAAGTATACTTTCTCAATCTTTATTGGAACTGTAGTAGTTCCAGCTGCAGTCAAGTCAAAAAGAGCAAAAATCAGGGTGTTGTGAAAGCAACAGCTAGGTATGAGTCGTAGAACTTTTGAGTTAATGGGGCAAGAGAAAAATACAGTAGAGTTTTGGTTGCACTGAGTCCTTTTCATAGTTAATCATAGAATATTAGGGTTGGAAGGGACCTCAGGAGGTCATCTAGTCCCACCCCCTGCTCAAAGCTGGACCAATCCCCAACTAAATCATCCCAGCCAGGGCTTTGTCAAGCCTGACCTTAAAAACCTCTAAGGAAGGAGATTCCACCACCTCCCTAGGTAACCCATTCCAGTGCTTCACCACCCTCCTAGTGAAAAAGTTTTTCCTATTATCCAACCTAAACCTCCCCCACTGCAACTTGAGACTTGTTCTGAACTCCTTGTTCTGTCATCTGGTATCACTGAGAACAGTCTAGAACCATCCTCTTTGGAAGCCCCTTTCAGGTAGTTGAAAGCAGCTATCAAATCCCCCCTCATTCTTCTCTTCTGCAGACTAAACAATCCCAGTTCCCTCAGCCTCTCCTCATAAATCATGTGCTCCAGCCCCCTAATAATTTTTGCTGCCCTCCGCTGGACTCTTTCCAATTTTTCCACATCCTCCTTGTAGTGTGGGGCCCAAAACTGGACACACTACTCCAGATGAGGCCTCACCAATGTCGAATAGAGGGGAATGATCATGTCCCTCGATCTGCTGGCAATGTCCCTACTTATACAGCTCAAAATGCCATTAGCCTTGTTGGCAAGAAGGGCACACTGTCGACTCATATCCAGCTTCTCATCCACTGTAACCCCTTGGTCCTTTTCTGCAGTTAAGAAACAGTCCAGGTGCAGTACACAGTAATGAGTAAGATACTGATAATTTACTGACTCTGTAAGCAAACGGAGCAGCCATTTTTCACAAAGCACTAGCTTACGTTCCACCTTGAAAATCAGAATGTTTCCTTTAGAGAGGATACATGAATTAAGACACTGGAGTTATCACTGTCTCTTAGAAGTTAAGCCCACTCTTTTTTTTAAACTAAAGAAGCAGAAACAGCATGGCAGTACAGTACTTCATTGATAGGACAATATTGGTAATAACCCAGCAATAAAATAGAATATGACTAAATCCATCTCCTCTGGTGAGGAAGTGAAAGTGCTACCGCTGAAGCATACTGATGGTGATGACTTGGAGTTGCCTTCTCTTTTTGAAGCATGTGTGTGAGATCTTGGTTAACTGTAAGGGAATTTGTGCTCACCCATGGTGAGAAGAATAAACCTCTTAATGTCACAAGCACTCTAAACAGTCTCTTGGCATGCTGGTGAGATCAGTCTATAACAACTTGCGGTTAAGTGTTTTCGTACAGCTTAGGGCAAAATTAAGCAGCAATTTCTGAAATACTTAAGTCAAATAATTGGTTTCTAAAGTATTAGTTTTAGTTCAGGCTCCCTCCTATGCCTGGACTAAATCTGCTACAACAACTTGGCTTATCTAATGGGTCAAAATAACAATTACTGCACCTGTGTGTGATTGTTTGCTATGTACCTATAAAGGTTATCTAAGAGTTGTCTTTCACAGGAAATTAACTTTGAAATTCTGTAGAACAAAGTAACTTAAAATTTTTTTATTTACCATGATCATTTTTTCCCCTTTAGCTAGTAAAGCTTTGCATTGCAATGATTGATACTGGTAAAGCTTTTTGTGTTGCCAACAAGCAGTTCGTGAATGGAATTCGAGACCTTGCACAGTATTCCAATAAGGACGTAATAGTTGAGGTAAGTGTTTGAGGGTTAAATATTTAAAAGGAATAGTATAACTAGAAAAAGTGGAAACATATATATCGTAATAATTTAAGTGGGAGCGAGTGTTGGAGAAATCTTTAATTTACAGTGTTACTCATTCTTGCTACTTCTATACAAATTTACTTAACTGTCACTGGCACACCTGTCTTGATGAAGAGGCTTCATTCCAGGCCATGGCACAATCTCCCATTCAGTTTTGGGTTCTGACCTGCACTGGAGGTTGGGTTGTGCCAGACCCCTACCAAAAATATTCTGGGACAGGGTTCTCAACTTGTGGGGTTCTGAACAGGCGTGACGGTCACAATCACTGTGCCCCGTCCTATGTAGGGGGTTGGGTACTGGTATGGAAAAGCCAGAGAACCATTGGTCTAGGTTTGACTACAATAAACCACAAAATAGGTAGCATCAGTTTAGATCATGGATCTGAAGTAAAGCACTTTTTGTAAATAAAACACTCTCTTGGCCTACTTTTTCACTGCATTGGGCCCATTTCAGCAGAGGCATAACCTCAAATTCAAATGTTGTCTGGTACAGCTAAGTTCTTTAGTCTGGTAAACTGGCATAACTTGTCGTAGAAAATGTACAAATTTTGTTCTATGGAATTTTGCATAAAAACTTTCCTTTTTTGTGTGTGATTTTTGTTTTTCTTCCTCCTCCCCCTTAATTTTTGACTTGCTATTTCAACTAAGTGTTTGTCTACACATACAATGCTGCAGTGGCACCATTGCAGCTGTGCTGCTGTAGCACTGTAGTGAAGATGCTACTACACCGACGGGAGAGCTTCTCCAGTTGGCATAGTTAATCCATCTCCACGAGAGGCAGTAGTTATGTTGATGGGAGAAGCTCTCCCTTTGACATAGCGCTGTCTATACTGGGGGTTAGGACGGTAAAACTCGCTCAGGAGTGTGGATTTTTTCATAGCCCCGAGCAACACAGTTATGCTGATGTAAGTTTGTAGTGTAGACCTGGCCTATGTATTTTTTTCATTGAAAACTTGTGAAGATGTCTTTGTGTGTGTGTGTGTGTGTTTTCAATATAAAGTTTACATCTAACTGAAAAATTCTCATTTTTTGTTTGAAAATGATTTTACTGAAAAATGCACATACAATAGCAAAGTTTCCCATGGAAAATCTGGACCATTTGTAATTAATAATGAAATCTGAGAGTGTCTGAATTCCAGGTAGCTTTCTGTTGTTTGCTAACTTCTGGCTACAGTTACCTGAAAAGGCCAAGGTCCACTGGTTTATAACACTTTTCATGGAGACATTGTAAAGGATACAGAAATTCACCTGAGATGTTGCTCTGTTGAGCTATGCTGATTTGCAGCAGCTGGGGAATCATTCTTTTTTGCTTATGACAACAATAACCTTTTTTGTTTGTAGTTTTAGTAGTAGATTATTATAAGAAGAAATGTACTCTCTCGGGGATAATATACGTATTTTCTTCATCATTAAACTAAAGTAATTTAAAATAAGTCTATAGGAAGATGTTTCTGTACACCAGTGGTTCTCAAATGTTTTTACTGGTGCCCCCTTTCACATAGCAAGCCTCTGAGTGCGACACCCCCCTTATAAATTAAAACCACTTTTTATATATTTAACACCATTATAAATGCTGGAGGCAAAGCGGGGTTTGGGGTGGAGGTTGACAGCTCGCGACGCTCCATGTAATAACCTCACGACTCCCTGAGAGATCTCAACCCCCACTTTGAGAACCCCTGCTATACACTCTTATGTTCTCAGTATAACAGAAAATCTATAGCCTTTGGAAGGTTTACTTTTTTGTGTTCCATATCTGATGGGATTTAGCTTTACCTACTTGTTTTCTTTCCTTACAGACCAGCTTGACAAAGTTTTCTGACAGCCTACAGGAAATGATCAATTATCACACAGTAAGTGTGGGTAATTGGAGGATGATTGTGACCATGTCACGTAAACAAACAGATTATGCTAGCTAATGGTATATTATAATATTTATGGCCCTTAATTCTGAATGCATTTGAAACTTGTATGCCTTGATTCTGCAGATATTGATGGAACTCAACTCTGCACCCTTTGATGCAGATCTGGAAACTGTGGGTTACTCCTCCTTTCTTAGCAGGCTTATGGGCAGCAGAACCAATTTGCAGCCAGAGTTCTTTGCCAGTCTGAGTCTTGCTTCCCCTCTCCATTGTTTGCTCAGTTTTTCTGGCACAACAGAGATGATATAGCAGATGCAGTGTCTCTGTTCTTTGTGCAGCTTCCTTCTTTGGAACTGTGACAGGTCAGTCAAGAACAGAAAACAGAGAAAATGCCAAGTTTGAACACAGCAGTCATTTGTACCATTGTGGAGTCCATCTGGAAGCTCAAGTACGAGTAGAGAGGTTATTTTTTTTTCTATATTTGGCATGGTTACAACTGCTGCTGGAATATTGTGTCCAGTTCTTGTGTTCACAATTCATGAAGGATGTTAATAAATTGGAGAGGGTTCAGGGAAGAGTCACAAGAATAATTGAAGGATTAGGGAATATGCTTTATAGTGATATATTCAAGGAGCTCAATTTGTTTAGCTGAACAAGGAGAAAGTTAAGGGGTGACCTGAAGTCTATAAGTGCCTACATGGGGAACAAATATTTAATAATGGGCACGTCAGTCTAGCAGAGACAGGTATACTAGGATCTAGTTGCTGGAAGTTGAAGCTAGCCAAATTCAGACTGGAAATAAGGTGTAAATTTTAACTGAGGGTAATTAACCATTGGAACAACTTGCCAAGGGTTTTGGAGGATTCTCCATCACTAACAATTTCAAAATCAAGATTGGATCTTTTTTCTAAAAGATCTACTCTAAGAATTATTTTGGGGAAGTTCTAGCGCTTGTGTTTGACAGGAGGTCATACTAGATTACAGCATTTCTCAAATGTGGCCACAGCCTCCTGGGCTGTGATTGGGGGGGGGGGGGAAAGCAGTGGCTCCTCCCTGGTGCTCCTGGATACACTGCCTTGGTGGTTGTTGGGGCCACCAGCAGGGGTTGAGCCCTGCCCCCCTCTGGAGACACTTGGGGCACAACGGTGGAGGAGCAGGCAGCCATGGGTTCCCCACCTTTCCAGGGGCCATGGGACTCGGGCTTTGGGGTTCAGCCCTGGGGTGGGGCAGCAGGCTCTGGATCTGGCCGCAGGGTTTCAGGCTCCAGCCCTGGGATCCTGCTGCGTGGAGGCAGGCCCCAGGCTCTGGCTGCATGGCTTTGGGCTCTGTCCTCTGGCTAGAAGGCTTTGGGCCCAGCCCCCTGCTATATCCCTGGCCCCAGCTGCCTCTCCCAATTTTTCCCCCTTCCAGGACTTAATTTGTCCCCAAAATTGCCAGGGCTGAGTAACTTTGCTGTGAAAAGTGATACCTGTATGTTTGTTAATATCACTTTTCACAACAGACGTACTAGCTAGTAATAAATACATTACGATTTGGACGTGTATATGTGCATATTTATTTGCTTTTTCCTAAAGCTAATTAAATATTTTAGGAAAAAGTGTGAGAGCAAGAGTTGGTGGCTGCACTCTGTGGCCACCAAATTATTTGTCGTGAGAACCCCAGGACTAGATGATCAGTCATCCATTCTGGCCTTGGAATCTAAAAATCTGTGAAGTTGCAGTGTCTAGGGACTCAGCAGGCTGTCATGCTTGCTGGCTAAGTATCTCTCTCCCCATTCTCCTTGCTGCTTCTGGGCTGCCTGCCTGCTAATCTTTCCAGTATGGTACCTTCCTTGCAACATCCGATGACTAGGATTCATGTTTCTTTTGGTTACTACATTCCTGTCCCCGTCCACTGGTGATGGTCGTGTTGACTCCTCCCTGTGTAAAGGGGCAACTGAATCTGGACTCTGCTCGCTCGCCGAGGTTAAGCCGTGAGCTGCACCTCCCTTCAACACTGGAGACGTCCCAAGAACTGCTTCACCTCACGACACCGTTCTCTCCGCCCAGACAGGATAAGTCGCCGGCACTGGTTGCTCCCCGGGCTCCTTCAAGGCGAAAGCCTGCTATGATGGCCTGCTGATCTCCGACTCCACCGCACCACTCGCCAGCACCGGAGCACACCCAGCCATGCCAATCCCCGAGCCCTCTGCACCAAAGCACAGTGCCTAGAAATACCACTCTCCGTGGTCATCATTTTCAGACATCTCCAAGTTGGGCTCGGGCACCTATCGCTCCTGGAGGAGTAGGAGCAGATGGTCCATGTCAACTTGGGCCTGGCACGCTTACCCAGCATAGTGGCCAGCCCAATGGCAGCCCCTGGTGCAGTGGCCCTTTTGGACTCCCTGGGCTTTTCATCAAAGCCAAGGTCGCAGCCAAGGATCTCATTTCAGGGCAACGTCGGTGGCCTCGGCCTCATTTGTTCCCCCGCCAGCACTGCTGGCACCAGAACGGTCAGGTATAGGTCCATTACCACCCTGTGTTACCATTTCGGCACGTCCAGTGCAGCCAGCACCGGGCCCAGAGGTCCCGGCAGCAATTTTGACATTGAGAATGACATTGGCACCGATGGAATTTTCAGCACCAGTGGTGCCTGTGTCGGTGTATGCAGCCCTTACACTGAGGGTCGTGACACCATCTGGGTCAGCACTAGCCCAAGAAACGCAGGTGCTGCGGGACCCCTTGGGGCAGAAGGAAGGGAGCAGCCACCCCTCAGGGGGTGGTCTCTTCGTCCTCGCCAGATGAGGCGTTGGCAGGCACAGCGACAACCCTGTCCTTGGAGGACAACAGGGTTCTGCAGCAATTGCTGTGGTGGGTTGCCCAGGGTCTGGGCATTCAGGCAGAGGTGGTAGTGGAGGATGCAGATCCAATGGTGGACATCCTTGCCCCCTCCGGACCTGCTCGTATTGCCCCGCCCCTGATAAAGACCATCTCTGACACCACAAAAACTCTGTGGCAGACCCCAGCCTCGTTGCCCCCTACAGCAAAGCACAACAAAAGACACTACTTTGTGCCGTCCAAGGGTTACGAGCATTTATACACTCATCCCGCACCTGACTCTCTTGTGGCTGATGCTGCCAACCAATGTGACCGTCAGGGCTTCCAAGGACCATCCCCAAAGAATCGGGAGGCGAAAAGGCTTGCCCTTTATGGAATAACGGTCTACTCCACTGGGGGTTTGCAGCTCCACATATCCAATCAGCAGGCCATCGTCAGCAGGTACTCCTACAACACCTCCTCGGCAATGGCCAAATTCATGGAGCTGCTCCCCTTGGACTCCTGTGCCAAGTTTTCGGCGTTGGTAGAGGAAGGGAGACTCATCTCACGGGCGTCCCTTCAGGCAGCTCTTGAGGGGCAGATGCGGCCACCAGGTTATGGCCACTGGAGTGGCTATCAGAAGGGACTCATGGCTCCACGTTTCTGGCCTCCCCTACGAGGTCCATCAAACCATTCAGTACTTGCCTTTTGAGGGTGAGACTCCCTTCTAAATAAAAACTGACAAAAGGCTTAACAGCCTTAAAGACTCCAGAGCCACCCTCAGGTCCCTGGGCCTCTATAAGCCTTCAACACAGCAGAGACGCTTCCATCTGCAGCCCCCTCAACAGTTCGGTCATCAGAACTGCCAAGATGGCTCCAGAAGGAGAAATGAGAGAGGCAGGAGAAGGCCGCATCAACCCTCTGGCCAGGGCTTGAGACAATCCAAACTGCCTTCAGGGGCCAACCCGGCCTTTTGAAAGTGCGGTCGAGGACGGCGCACCAGAGCGAGATCTGGATCCACCCCATCTTATTTTTTTCTCCTGACTCTCCCCTTTCTACTGTGCATGATCCCGCATTACTTTGGACCACTGGGTGCTCCGCACGGTAGAAAGGGGATACTCCATCCAATTCTGTGCCCTCCCGCCCTTCCACCCCCTGTCCCCGTCCCTCTTCAGGGACCCCTCTCACGAGCAACTCCTTATACAGGAGGTGCAGTTGCCCCTTTCACTAGGGGCAGTGGAAGAGGTTCCTCAGGAGCACAGGGGCGAGGGCTTCTATTTCTGGTATTTCCTAATACCAAAGGCGGCCTCAGGCCCATCTTAGACCTGCGAGAACGCAACAAGTTCATAAAGAAACTCAAGTTCTGCATGGTCTCTTTGGCCTCCATCCTCCCCTCGCTGGATCCAGCAGACTGGTATGCCGCCCTCGACTTGAAGGACTCGTATTTTCATATCGCAATTACTCAGCCCCACAGAAAGTACCTCAGGTTTGTTGTGAACAATGCACACTACCAATTCACAGTCCTTCCGTTCGGCCTGTCAGCAGCACCTCGAGTTGTCACCTAATACATGTGTGCCAATATCTGCTGTATGCATGCACAAATAAAGTATTTGAACATGTATTTGACCAGCTTACTCACACTTTCTGCTAGGTGCCCAGTACCTGATTTACTCTCAAAGTGTATGCAACCAGTGTTGGTGTTGAAGTTGGAAAAAAGACCCTGTAGTTGGAAAGGATCCTTGAAATGAAACCAGATCTCCAAGGATAGAATTGTATGCATCTGTTTCTCAAGTATCATTGTCTATGTTTAGAATTACATTTGGTGGCTTATAGGACTATTTAGTGGTGATGTACAGGAGTTTCTCTAAGTTGGATTCCAATTGATAAGGGTCTTCAGGTTGTTAATTGCCACTAATTTTCCTCTTTTATCTTATTGGCACTTGGCTGAGTAGTAGGGGTAATTTGGAAACCTCTTATCCTTTCCTTCACAAAGCTGTCAGTAGGCTTAAAGACAATGAGGTCAGCAGTAAATCTTTATGGGTCAATATTGGTGGGTTCCATTCAAGTCAACAAGGTACATGAATTAAATATAGAAGTTCTGAAATTAGCAGATAAGTTACACAGTGTAGGAGGAATAAGGAGCAGAATTCTTATGAAAGCAACATACACTGCTGGAGAGCTGTGTGTATATTTTAGAAAAATGTTCCTGAATATTGTTTTTTATAAATAATATAACACCCACATTTCATTACAGATGACATCTTAAATGATTTTTTCTTATTTTAGTTCAAGTTAGCATGTCTCATTACTCTAGGGGAATAAAATAACATATATATGGTTTTCTAATACTTAACAGAATATGTTAAGAACCCCAAGAATTTCATGATGAAAACACATTCTTGATCTTTCTACCCCCTAGGTCTTTTATGTAAAATGCTTTAGGGATTGTAGAGTGTTTTTTGCTGACTTGAAATTGTTTTAATCTCTATGGGTATGTCTTCACTACCCGCCGTATCGGCGGGTAGCAATCGATTTATCCGGGATCGATATATCGCGTCTTAACGAGATGCGTTAAGACGCGATATATCGATCCCCGAACGCGCTCACCGTTGACTCCGGAACTCCACCAGAGCGAGCGGTGGTAGCGCAGTCAATGGGGGAGCTGTGGCCATCGATCCTGCGCCATCTGGACCCCAGGTAATTCGATCCAAGATACTTCGACTTCAGCTACGCTATTCATGTAGCTGAAGTTGCGTATCTTGGATCCATTTCCCCCCCCAGTGTAGACCAGCCCTATGTGCTAGTAGTGTAACTGCCACATTGAGTGTTTGTCCATATGGATTCCATTCTCGGTGTGCATGTGCCCCATAGGCTCAAATTTGGATTCTTCTGGCCAGCAATGTCTGTTGGGGCTGCCCCTGCACCCTGGGTATAGCTGTGCTCTCTGGCTGAAGGCATAAAGCGTGTAATGACCCCAACCATCTCTCAGCCCTGGTCTACACTACAAACTTGCGTCGGTATAACTGTGTTGCTCAGGAGTATGGAAAATTCACGTCCCTGAGCAATGTAGTTATACCAACCAAATTCCTGGTTGATGGGAGGGCTTCTCCCATAGACACAGCTACCCCCTCCCAAGTAGGTGGAGTATCTAGGCTGACGAGAGACGCTCTCCCATTGGCGTAGGTAGCGTATTCACTAAGTGTTGCAGTGGCATAGCTGCAGCGCTGTAAGTGTACGTAAGTTAGAACCCTGAGAGCTTGTGCACAGGCCTCTTGATCAGTGTACGACTACGTTTTTTTTCTTTTAACTAGTTTTTAGATTGGTATTAGTGTTAGGTAGGCGATGGTTAGTTTTTAAACTCAGAAGACTTCTGCTCTACTGGGGTTGGGGAAGTCTTTCTCCCCCCCTTCCCCCCCCCCCCCCCCCCCCAAAAAACCCCTGAGAAGTTGTGTTTTTTTGTTTTGTTTTAAAAAGGGGAGAGAGAGAGAGTCAATAGTCTCTCTCTCCCTCTCTCTCTATCTGTCTTGTTGATAGGCTGATGCTGCTTAATGATGGGCTGAAGTTGTGCTTTCTGGACCTCTGATTCGGGCACATTCCTGAGAAATGTGCCATTTACAGGTTGTTCTCTAAGGCTATGTCTACACTCTGCACCTTTTAGCAACACAGCTGTGCCACTGAAAGGCATGCCGTTTAGCTGCTGGTTGTCGGCAGGAGAGAGTCCTCCCGCCGACAAAAAACTTCCACCCTCAACGAGCGGCGGTAGCCTTGTTGGCAGGAGAGCACTAGGGAAGCTCAGGACTGTCTATGAGCTCCTTAAGTGTCTACCTGGCAGCAATATCAGCTAACCTTCTGCTCATTCAGGGTCACACAGTATTCCTACCCCCGAACGGTAGCTAGATTGCTGGAAGGCCTTATACATGTGTTTTTCCCCATTAGGGAGCCTCCCATACCTTGGGACTATAATGTAGGGCTGGAGGGATTGATGGCCCACCTTTTGAGCCAGGTAAAGGGTCAGGCAATATTGACCATGAGATTATCTAATTGGATTTCCAGTTGAATCGAACTTTATGAATTGGCTGGTTTAGACCTACTGATAATGATTACATCCATTCCACTGGGGACCCAGCAGCTACTGCAGCTTGTTTGAGAAATGTACCAATCTTAGATCTGCAGTAAATTGATAACGTGGGGTATAGTACATATATTTACACTACTACTCCCTGGTAGAGGCATTAAGAGCTGATGCCAATTTTGGCACAGCTGTCCTTCAACGATTGTTCAAAAAGCACCCACCTCCTATCATACAGATTACTACTTCTGAGTCACCAAGAGAGGAGTACACTTGGACAAGCACTCAAAGAAGAAATGGTTACCTTCGGGAAACTGTGGTTCTTCGAGATGTGTTGTCCATACATATTCTGCGACCTGCCCTCTTTCCCCACTGTTGCAGTGATTACTATCTGAATTGTGTACTGGCAAAGGAACTGAGACGTTTGTAGTCACCCCATCTTTTATGCTTTCGGGTGAGGTGCCCCAACAGCACTGTGCTGGCCAAACAGATTCAGTCTTGAGTGCATGGGGTGCATGTCCACCAAGAATGAAATACATAGGGACAAGATATGTTGAAGAATCACAGTTATGCTAAGTAACCATTTGTCTAATTCACTATTTTTAGTTAACCTCTTGGAATGAGGTGTAACCCTGCAGGCACATGAATGTTAGGTAGAATACTTCATTGAATGTGTGTCCCTGTGGGTGCTCCACTACCTGCTTCGAAGTTTCCTTGGTGGACTTTGTGGTAGAGAAGGAACACAGGATGGTTCGCCTGTTAAGTCCTAGTTAGCCTGGGTGCAGGGCATAAGGATGTATAGGGCGCATGCATGGGCCGAACAGAGACTGATAGTGAAAATCTCCGCTGAAAGGCAGATGGGGCATATGCGCACCTGAAATGGAGCACCCATAGGGGGACACATCTCAAAGAACTACAGTAACTGCACAAGGTGGGTAAAGAATTCCTCAGCTTTATGCTTTAAACTTTCTCATATGCACATCATTGGGAACAAATACAAGAGCAGCAGCCAGTGTTCGTTATTGCAGTAGCTTTAGCTTTTCCTTTCTCTTGTTGCAGAGTGGTATGCTGCTAAGACTTTCCGGTGAAAGATGTTTTTAATTTTGAAATGCTTCTAATTTTTTAAAAACAATTAGAATAATGAGAAATGCAGTTTAAATGCAAAATCTACTGTTAGACCTGGAGACTTCAGAGAGATGGCATAGGAGAGCCAGGGCTTAGGCAGAATTAAAGGGTTTAGATGTTTTTTGGGCCTAAAATAAAAGGACTCCAATACTTCCAAATCCTTTATTGAACTAAGTTTTTTGTTGTTTTTTTTCTCTTTCAGACCCTATTTGACCAAACCCAAAGATCAATTAAAGCACAGGTTCAGACGTTCGTTAAAGAGTAAGTTAATTTTCATTTCAAATAAATTCACCTTAATAAACCGCAAGGAAAAAAATCTCCACGAAGGCCAACTAGGAAGTGAAATCAGCTTCTGAGAGAGGTTGAAGATATTTGGAAATCGTCAAGCCACAGCTTGCCTAGTACCTCTTAAACTTGCCAGAAATAACCCAACAGCCCAATAGGGGTTGGACGGGGTGGAGACATTTTCAGTCATTGGATTTTTTTTTTTAAATCCTTGCTTTAAATCATGCATTGAGTGTTTGTCAAGCTAATCTGAAAATTTGTACTATTGCAACTTTAAAATACCATTTATAATTTCAATTATAGCTGATTTTTTAAATGTCACTACTGGGATGGTATCTTATTTGAATTTTACGAAACTACAATGGGCAAAAACCAAGAGATTGAAAATAAAGGCCCTGATCATGCAGACATATAAACAGATATGTAACTTTACTCACCTGAGTAGTCCCATTGACTTCAGTGGAACTTCAGTATGTTTAAAGTTAAGCACGAGCATAAATGTTTGCCATATCAGGAGCTTTTGTGTTTAAAAATTTCTCTTGTAGGCCCTTAAGCAGCTCCTTAACTCTGCACTGGGGAGTAGTCTCAGTGACTTCAGTGGGACTGTGCTCACAGTGCATAAAGTTAAGTATGTGCATACATTTTTGAAAGATTGGGGCTTAGTGTCATAAAATCTTTCACTTTTTAAAACAATACTTCAGAACTAACAACAAAGATTCATATTTAGGCATCTAAGGTTGGGATGTCAAAAGCACCTAAGTCACTTAGGAGCACAAGTCCCATTAACTTCAGACTGCAAACTGTAATGGTAGAGTATGACCTGGTTGAAGCATTTTAGCTTTCTTGACATTTTGAAGTTTAATACATCAGAAGGTAGTGCTGGTTTCAAACATAGCATGGACTGTTTCCTTACCAATTTTGTGTTTGAGTTTGTGGTGTATCACACTAGAGATGTTGAATGAGATCCTGGATTGTCTTTTTCAGGATAGATGAACATGTAATGTGAATCTCAGCAGAAAAAAACTATGTAAAATCTGAAATTCTACTGACCATTAGGAAACTATTTAAAGAAAATACAAAGCAACCCATCTTTTTTGTTTTAAGTCAGACTTTTTTTAATCATGATTTTTATCTGCCCTGGGTTGGACTAGATGAATACACCAGTGTCTACAAGATGTATTCTTTTACATTTCACTCCCTCGCTTGTTCAGAAGAACAGAGCAGCCAGGAAAGTCACACTTCCATCATACTTGTGCTAATGATCGAGATATTTAAGGTGGAAAAGGGAAATAATAAAAAGATCAAATATGATAGCTGTAAATAGAACCATGTTAGAAAAGGTTTAAAATTTGGTATATTTTTAAATATTTCATGATCAACAAAATGAGCCTTCCAAGGATATTGCAATTCATCTCCCCTTTTGCTTAGAGATATTAGAAAATTTAAAGAATCAAAGAAGCAGTTTGAAAAAGTCAGTGAAGAAAAAGAAAATGCACTAGCAAAAAATGCTCAAGTTCAAAGAAATAAACAACATGAAGTAGAGGAGGCCACCAACATTCTCACCGCAACACGAAAATGCTTTCGGCACATAGCTCTGGATTATGTTCTTCAGGTAAGTGTAACAATCAGTGTAGTTTTCTAAGAACAATGTTACTCCTTGGGGCATTCTGCACCAAAAAATTCTGCACACAATGTTTTAAAATTCTACAAGTTTTATTTGTCAAAATAACACCGCATAATCACACCAGTTTAAATTATTTTGGTAATTTATGTCAAAATACCTGTCAGCAAGTATGTGTGTAACAATACAGACACGCACAAATTTCCCCCCAGGAATAGGGAATTAAAGAAACCCCTATGACAACCCAGTTCCTGTTTCTCTGTAATGCCATGACAGGTCTGTATTGATCCATGGATGGATACAGATCCTGTGGTCATCAGCAGGGATTGAATCTGAAACCCTCAGCACCAAGGATTAAATTAATTCCTGTCCAGAGGAATTGTTGTTCCTGCACAACATCTATGATCTGTGAACCACTTTATGATGAGTACTGAGGCTGCACCTATGGGCTATACACTGTACAGATGTAATAAAATTTTTCCCTGTCCCGAAAAACTTAGTATAAGAGAAGAAGGGGGGAGGGGTAGCTCAGTGGTTTGAGCATTGGCCTGCTAAACCCAGGGTTGTGAGCTCAATCCTTGAGGGGCCACTTAGGGATCTGGAGTTTATTTAAAAAAAAAAAAAAAAAAAAAAAAAAACTTGTCAGGGACAGTACTTGGTCCTGCTAGTGAAGGCAGGGGACTGGACTTGACTTGCTGACCTTTCAAGGTCCCTTCCAGCTCTAGGAGATAGGAGATCTCCATATAGAAATAACAGGTTGATTCAATAAATGAGAAGTGTAACATAACAAAGACTAGTACAAGCAGTAGTCACAGCATTCCAGCTGCCTAATCAGTATCCAGGGTGTTTTGTTGGCGTTATGTCAGAGGAGAGTTTTCAGACGACGCTTAAGTGAACATAAGTGGTTCATAGTGGTCAATATAGGGGTGAATTTAGTTCCTACCATGTGAGATAAAGGAGTACAGTAGAGTTACAAACACTGGAGTTATGAACTGACCAGTCAACCACATATCTCATTTGGAACCAGAAGTATGCAGTCAGGCAGCAAAGACCGCCGCCCTCCCCCCCCCCCCCCCCCAAAAAAAGCAAGGCAAGGAAACTCTGCTTGTTTCCTTTAAATTAAGATGGTTAAAAAACAGCATTTTTCTTCTTCATAGTAAAGTTTCAAAGCTGTATTAAGTCAATGTCCAGTTGTAAACTTTGAAAGAACCACCATAATGTTTTGTTCAGAATTACGAACATTTCAGAGTTATGAACACTGTCTATTCCTGAGGTGTTCGTAACTCTGAGGTTCTGCTGTAACTTAGCTGTCAGTAGAAGGCTCTTATTATTTTGGTACAGGCTTAGGAGAAATGATCACATGCATTCAGCCAATTTTGCACATTCTATATTGGAATTCATGTGCCTCTTGGATTTTGTCTATTCTCGTGTACACTAATGTCCACTTAATAAAACTGCATTTATGGTGAAGTAAACTCCCAAATTTTCCATGTAATCCACCATGCAAACAATTCAGGTTATAGATGGACCTTTCTACTTACAATGAAGCTTTTCTTCTGGGGGAAAAATGACTTCACTATGAAAGGACTCTACTGGAGTGTCTTTGTGGTTATATTTACTTGGGTTTAATTTGTATTTCAATATTTCTCTGAGTTCCCTTTTACTTTTTTAATCCAGAAAAGTCTTTTCAAAGTGTGTGTGTGTGTGTGTGTGTGTGTGTGTGTGTGTGTGTGTTGCAGAAGGCTTTCCAAAGCATTGAATGTGTAGCTTTAAAATACCATCTGTTTTGTTTACAGCTTCTGTAAAATTATTTTACTTGTTAGCATTAAACAGACATGCCAAGGAAGTGAATTCCACAGTAATGTATGTCTCAGTTAAGTGAGGGTTTTTTGAGAAAATCTTACATTGTGGCAGGTAATTAAAGCCACTGACCAGAAAGCAAAAAGAGAGGACTAGATACATGTGAAAAATCAGATATTGCACATAAAATAAGACAAGGGGCATGAATGATACTTTCTTGGGTTACCAATGAACACAAGTGGTTAGTGATTTCTGCTAACTTAATAGCATGACTGAGGTGGTGAAGATAAAATGTAATTAGCTTAATAGAATTCTTGCGAACACTTTTAGACTCACCTCTCAGAGGTGGGGACCCAGTCTTCTTACTTGACTTTAAAGTGTCTGAACATGTTTTGGCATTACATGTATAGATTTTAGGAACATAAGGTTTTTATGAGAACCATGAGGTTTTTAAAATACTTTTTCAACTAGTATTAAAACTTTGTGAGCATCTTTGGGGAATTCTAGCATTGCAAGTTTTTTCTCTAACTGTGAACGGTGATGGCAAATACAATTAGTTGTCTTCTCACTAATATTAAAAAAAAATTGCTATGAAGAGTCAGATTTTTGAATTCTGTTTCTCCCCATATTTTAAGGTTACTTTATTTATTAACAGTTGAACATAACCTGGATTATTGCAGTTTGCGTGGGGATTGGTGAATGAAGCAAGATGTTTGTTTTTTCCTAGATTAATGTTCTTCAATCTAAGAGGAGATCAGAGATCTTAAAATCGGTAAGATCTTTACATTTTATGTGTAAAATGTCTGATTAAATCTGAAATATAAAAAATAAACATTGGAGAATGCAAGTTGCCGCCCTCTGATCAGCGACCTATATAACATAAATTTGTCTGTTTGCTTCCATGTTGCACAACCACCATCACAACTGGCACGCTGGCTGTTGGTAGCAAGAGAGGCTAAGACTGAGTGGGCACATGAACTACACTCGATCAGTATGCCTGCACTGCAGTCGGAGGTGGGATTGCAGCTCATGTAGGCACACCCATGCTAACTTGAATTTAGTTAGTGCAGCTAAAAATAACAGTGAAGACATGATGGCTTGGGCTTCAGCACAGACTGGACAAATCTGCCCAGAAACCTGGATATGTACTTGTTGTGCTAGCTGCGCCAAGATCCACGCCACCACATAGTCTCTGCTATTTCTAGCTGTGCTAGCTAGGTTAAAGTTTGTCCAGGTATGCCCACCTGAACTGCACTTACAACTCTGACTGCGGTGTAGATATACACTTAATGGTGATCCCTTCATGTCAGGGTGGAGGAATATCACTAAGGTTTTTACTGCTATTGTGTATGCTGTACATGTTTTGTAGCGAAACTTGAGTAGTTTGGTTTCCAATGCTTTTGATAAGGCACCCTTTGGGAAAGCTGCATTCACTTAAAAATAATTAATACTTCTCCCAATCTGTGTTCAAGATTGAGTCTCTCATTTCCTTAAAGTGGCATCTTTTTACCTTAAGAAAATAGATTGGGACCATTTGAAGCTAATGTACATTTTTTCTTCAAATCTCACCTGTCTCTTGAGTGTCCGAAGATACATAACTGGAGACAGTGTCTTTGACTTTGTCTCTTTCACATTCCCCTTTCTTCACATCCTTTTTTTCATGAGATTGTACATTTCACTTAAACTGTGAGAGGTCTGGTCATTATTACAAACCAATCTTTTTCTCTGTGCCTTTGGAATCCTGGATATCTTCCCTTCTTTTTTCTTACAATGTATGAAGACCGCTTGATGGTTTCTTCTCTTGTTTTTGGTGAGTCGACTTTGAAGTCCCAGGGAAGCAGATTGTGAGCTATTTTAGCTGTAGTTGTAGAAGTTATGATTCCTTAACCAACAGATTTTGTACCTTCCAGTTGGTTTCTTAGGTGTTTGAGCTGCATAGTTTTTAACAAAAGTTTTAAACAATCTGACTAAAACATGATCTCACCTGTCAATTAGGTTAGCCCATTTATGAAAGATTTAACTTGATGGGGTGATTCATTTCCTACTTGACCCTCGTATAGTCATTTAGACCTGTGCAAAGTGACCACAGAGTGGGTATAGAACACTACCAAGTCAGAATGGTGGTATATTGCACCCACCTTGCACTCGCTTTGTACTCATGTGTATCTCCACGAAGTGCAGGGCAGTGGTGAATTAAGCCCTGCACTTCAAACTTGTTTGCGAGAGTTCATTCAGTGTGAGTTATGTATGTAAGATCGGATAACGCTCTGTTTAAAACTCCTTTCTAATGTATACTTTTATTCTTTCTTCATTCTAGATGTTATCCTTTATGTATGCTCATCTGACCTTCTTTCATCAAGGCTATGATCTGTTTAGTGAGCTTAAGCCATACATGAATGATCTCGGAGCACAGGTAATGTTACAACACAACTCCTGAATTAAAATGCACATACTAATTTGTGTTCGGGAAAACTATTGGGGAGAACTATGTATGTACCAGAGCCACTGTACATTTATTCAATAAAAGTGGAAACTTCGGGGGATAGCCACGATGAAGGCATATTGTCAGCATAAAAAGCATACATTTTAAAATGTGTTTTTACTAATTAAATGCAAAAAAAGTTAATATAACATTAAGGCTGCACATAAAAATAATTTTTATATTTCCTTGCATTTTTCAGATTTCCCACAGCAAAATTAATTTGTCCATGTTCCACAAATATAGTAAAATCTGTCCCGGTTTTAAGTATGTTCATGCTGTTCAGTATATACTGTAAAATGTACAAGTTATGCAATGTGTCAGTTAGTATTGCTGCTGGAAACTTAAAAGGGATACTGTCAGCTTGAAAACGGTTTAATTTTAATAACGTTTTCAGTGTTGCCGCTGTGTTGGTCAGTGTCTCACAGCTAAATATAAGCTGGAACAGATTTAGTGTAACATTTTATGCTAAACAATCGGTTCTACCTTGTATTTAGCTATGACACTCTGAATACCTTTCCCTGGCCTGAAAAAAGCTGTGGATAAGCTCGGAAGCTTGTCTTTCACCAACAGAAGTTGGTCCAAGAAAAGATACTGCCTCACCCCTCTTGTCTCTCTTGTTTTAATAATTGAGGTAAAACTGATTTCAGGTACAGGCTCTTCCTGAAGATTTTTTGTTTGTTTTTTACAATTACATTTTCCTATTTTTAAGTATTTCTCTCTTCACTTGTATGAGACTCACCCAAGCATGGGAGTTGACTACAACCAATTACTAGGGCTGTCAATTAATCAGTTAACTCACATGATTAACTCAAAACAATTAATCGCGATTAATCACACTGTTAAACAATAGAATACCAATTGAAATGTATTAAATATTTTTGGATGTTTTTCTAATGTATTGATTTCTATTACAACACGGAATACAAAATGTACAGTGCTCAGTTTATATTTTTATTACAAATATTTGCACTGTAAAAATTATAAACAAAAGAAATAGTATTTTTCAATTCAGCCTCTTACAAGTACTGTAGTGCTATCTCTTTATTGTGGAAGTGTAACTTACAAATGTAGATTTTTTTTGTTACATAACTGCACTCAAAAACAAAACAATGTAAAACTTTAGAGCCTACAAGTCCACTTAGTCCTACTTCTTGTTCAGCCAATCGCTAAGATAAACAAGATGAATTGAAAAATACTATTTCTTTTGTTTTTAACAGGGCAATAAAAAATAAATTGAGCACTGTAGACTTTGTATTCTGTTGTAATTGAAATCAATATATTTGAAAATGTAGAAAACATCCAAAAATATTTAAATAAATGGTATTCTATTATTATTTAACAGTGCGATTAATTGCAATTTTTTTAATTGCTTGACAGCCCTACTAATTACACATCGGAAACACTTAAATTGACTATATGTAAAGCGCTGCCAAGTGCATAGGGCACACACACTTTAAACTTAGCTACAATAGGTGGTTTGTAGTTTGGAGTGTGTGCATGCATACATGCATGTTTGTGTTTGCAAATCACTACTGTAGATGCATTGCACTGGTATAAAAAGTGACTTGCAGCAGTGTGGCTTCATATGTTTTCAAACATCTACACTCGGGGTTTGCAGATGTGCAGCTGTGGTGATATGGGAAAAAAGTATAAGAGGTGCTTTATTAAAATACAGATATTTTCCTTGATCTCTTTTCATTAGGGTTGTCTTATGTATTACTTTAGTAGGTTAAAGGTTCAGATAAGCGTGTGACCTTTTTTAGGTGTCTTGTGTGCCTTTTAACCTCCATTTTCTTACTTTTTTATTTTTGATTCTGCAGCTTCAGTGTTATAATGTAGGTTTTTGCATGTAATTTTTTTGATCTTTAAAAGAAAGATAGAAGAAATGTCTTTTCTTCATAAAAAGAACAGGAGTACTTGTGGCACCTTAGAGACTAACAAATTTATTAGAGCATAAGCTTTCGTTAGTCTCTAAGGTGCCACAAGTACTCCTGTTCTTTTTGCGGATACAGACTAACACAGCTGCTACTCTGAAACTTTTTTCTTCATAGTAACTTTAGATTTTCCCAGTGAGGCTTTGATGTTTCCAAATCACTTACCTTAGTGGGGGTAAGGGGAAACGGGGGGGAGGGGAGGGAGAAAACTTGTTTTGTAAAATATGAATCTTGGAATGCCTACAATAGATTAGAAATGCAACAAAGATTATGGCAAGATCCTAAAATTGGGCCATTTGCTATTTTCCCCCATCTGTACTTTCTTCTGTCTATTATGTTAAGATCATGTCTATTTTTTGCTGCGAAGAATGTGCTTGTTTCGTTTCCATGAGAGAGTTACAGTTGTTATATGATTTGTATTGGTAGCAGCCCCTATATTTGACAGGTTGGAAAGAAGGTATATTGTGGCATTCCAGAATGGGCAGGGATTCATTAGACTCTACAGAAAACTTTAGCAGATATCTGCTGATCATGCTCATAAGTGAATTTTCAGTTGCTTGTAACCAATTTGGCTGTAGATGTATTTCGAAATGGCTACTATTTACAGGTTGACTTTTGAAGTTCAGCTGATTTTAGCTATCTCTACAGAAGAAGCATGGCATTGATGTTTTCAGTGAGAAAACCATATTCCTTTCATAACGCAAATGTGTGACATGATTTTTCTCAAGCTTTCAGCAATAGCATCACTCTTCAGTTGAAAGCAGGGATGGGAAATGTCAGTCCAGAAGAGACTAGTTCAGAGTTTGAGTGGGAGACCTTAACCAGTGTGTGCTGCCTGGCGCTCAGTGTGTGCCCTCCATTCTCTCTACTGCCACATGCCAGGGTCCCCCAATTTCCCTCTGCCAGGGAATCTGTGTGCACTGCATTTGCCTCTAGCTCCCATATCTGGGTTCCCCATTCTTCCCCCATGCTACTGGCTCTGTGTGCGCCCCTTCCCCCCTCCCCCGTACCATGATCCCCCTAATACCCAGAACTCCTGGTGAGGGGGAATCCCCTATTCCCCTTCTCCCATTCCAGAGTGTCCCACCATGGCAGGGGCTGTATGCGCACCCCCTTACTCCTTTCCCTTGCATGCCGGGGACACTGTCTGCTTCCCATTTCCTCTGCATATCACAGCAGGTTTCCCCATTATCACGTCTGGGGCTCTGTGTCTATCTTCTTTTCTTTCCCCAAAGTACAGCCCCCCCCACCTCCCCAGGGCAGCAGGCAGGTGGCTAGGAAGAAGGAAAGAATGAAGCCTCCTTCTCTTTCCTATCCCTCTGGCTGCCTCTGCCGACTGACATCTGTCCCATTGCTCCCAGCAGGGAGAGCAGCTATTTCTTCTCTCTCTCGGGATGTAAGTCATTCAGGGTGTCAACATGTTCAATTCTATTGGGAGGATGAGCAGGGTTAGTGTTGTTCTGGAAGATGTGAATGGGTATCATTTACTAGTTGGATCTATAGACGATTTAAGAGGTGCTTCGAGCTCTGGCTTTGCTAATCAGGTGGCAGGGGCTCTTTGTGTCCCCCCCCTTTTGGTTTTCTGAATTCCGTAGGGCTCTACCCTTTGAGGCCTGAACAATCCCTGAAATTTTGAAATTGATCAGATATGGTATTCAGATGTCATGTTATAGCCAAACAGAAATGCTGTCCAGTTGAGCATAAGGTCTTTGCAAGCTCAGGCAGTGATGTGAAAGGATTCAGCTGCAAAAAATCAATTTAGAAAATGATTTTTGGCCGTTATTTGTTCAAAAAAGGCACTACTGGGTCAGACCAAAGGTCCATCAAGCCCAGTATCCTGTCCTCTGACAGTTGCCAATGGCAGGTGCCCCTTAGTCACCTGTGATTGGTTCCCCCTGGGGTGCTATCTGGAGCTGGGGTACCACTGAGCCCTCTGACCCACCAGCCTGGGCTCCCTTTGCACTGTGCTGCTGTGACAAGCTGCAAAGTCCTCCAAGCCTGCACTTTCACTAGCATTCACACACGCAGGAACACACCCAGCTGCAGTTACATGCAGGCTCTCTAACCACCAGCCTCCGACCTCAGAGCAGTACATCCTGCCCTGGTCAGATCTGGTCAGTATATGGGTTTAACACCTGCTCCGCCTCTCCCTCTCCTCTCCAAGCTGAGATTTTCCCCAGACACCTTAGTCAAACACACAGTGATTTGGATTAAAACGTAAAATAAGTTTATTAACTACAAAAGATTTTAAGTGATAGCAAACAGATCAAAGCAGATTGCCTGGTAAATAAACAAAACTGCAAACTGAGCTTAATGTACTAGATAGGTAGGATATGAATTAGCAAATTCTCACCCTGAGTGATAAACAGGTTGGCAAATTCTTAAGGCACAAGCTGCCTTGGCTTTGCCACTTGGGTTTCCCAGGTTTTCATACACAGGCTAGCAATCCCTTAGCCTGGGACCATCACTTGGCCCCTGTTCTGTCTTTATTCCTCAGGTGTTGTAGGGAAAGTGAGGTACCATCATGATGTCATTTCCCCCCGTTTTATATCTTCTTCCCACTCGCTGGAAAGCTCTTTTGCTGTGCCCTGGGTCAGACAGTTCCCATTGTGTAGTGCTATCGCTGAGCGGTTTCTATTGTACACAGTTCCTGGGGTAATCCTTGTGCGCATTTCCTCTATAAGCCATTAACATTGTTTGGCCTTTTAACTGTTGGACCTGAAAGGCTGCTTGTGGGTGTGTTCAACCTCAGAACATGTTTCAGTAACACATACATAGCCAAACTTCATAATTTCACATATGACGATAGCACATACAATCCAATTCATGTCTAGCAGAGCAAGACTTTTAGGATGATAACTGGATTTAGTACTGCAGCATCTTCCACCGTGTGCAAGGGAGGGGTGGGGGGAGTGCTGGCAAGAAACCAGGTACAGCTTCCAGATTCTGAGGCCAGTTTTGTGCCAGCCCTGGCCCTATGAAGTGTAGAGCAGCCGAAGGCCTGTTCTAAACATGGTCAGGTAGTAATGGAACCCCAAGGACTGCTGGAGTAAAGCATGCTCTGGACACCTGCTGTTGGCATAGAAGCCAACTGCAGAGCCTCTCTTCCTTCTGGGGGAATGGCAAACAGAGAGATGCGGCCAGTCTCCATTCCTTTTGCATTTCCGTAATGGTAGAAAGGAGCAGGGCAGGGCAGAATTCCTCACCCAGAGTTGTTAGTTTACGCAATGACTTTCTCTACTAGGGATTCTGTTGGTCAGGTACTGTGCCCTTCTCCACGACTGATTTGTGGTGGAGAAATGCAGTTGCGCTCTGATACATACAACTTTGCTACCCCAGTGCTGAGGTAGGGCAAAGGCTGTGTCACATGTGCAAAATTGCTGGTCATCACTCTGTTTAGTGCCAACTCTGTTAGTCCTCAAACCGTAACATCTTTATTTGCATTAATGTTCAGTGATCTTGTAACAATGATTGGGGCTGAGGGAAGTATATTATTATTTTGGGGTAAAAGGACCAAATTTCTGTACTTAATTTTTATAGGATGTTGAAAAAGTCTAAAGTCTAAAACAGTATACAAAATATTATACTACACGCGGTGTCGTACCAAAGGATTTGTCAACGAGCTTCCACCGCCACCTCATCAGAATACCTTTTAACCAATCATATATTCGTAGATCTCTCACAAGTAATTCTGGGCAAAAGCACTGACATCAGTCACACTGTTCTCATAGTTTTACTGATATTTTATTACAAGACAGGTTTTACATAGTGATATTTTTTTTATTTCAAGACATTTGAATGTTTACTTTTTTAGACATATTTCCTGTGTGCCATGTTTTCTACAATAATCACTATTTTTACAACATCTTGGAAGCCGCAAACAATCTAAATAGCAATAGAACCTTGCCCCATTTAATGCAGTTTCAGGGAGCACATGGTAGCTCTCGATTTTAAAAAAGCTCAGGTGGGGCCGTCACCACCACCTTTTTGGAGGGGAAAGTCACCAACCTCTCCTTCTGTCTGGCGTTCTCTGCTAATGCTGCTGCTGCTGAACGGACCAGCCAGCCAGCAAGAGCAGCTAAAGCATGAGTCATTCCTTTCTTCAGAGGCTGAACATGTCATCAATGCAGTGTACCAGTCGCATATCCCTGGCACCATACTATTCTTGGAAACATTTTCCTTAGATCCTAAAGGAAATGTACACCTATCAAAGAGGTTTTGTGTCAGGAAAATTTGTCCTGTTAATTCAGAATGGTAGTAAAATGCTTTAAACAGGACTTTAGTTGATAGTAAAGGTAAAGCTCTCTGATCAAGGAAGTGACTTTCCTGTGTATAAGACAAAAGTCATGCAATGTCTAGACATAATGTATTTTTTCTGATATGCATTACAAAGTCTAAAGAGCCAAATTTCTTTTTCTCTTTACAGCTGAATCTGTTGGCTGTAGATGCTGCAAAGGAGAAGAGAGAGATGGAGCAAAAGCACTCCACTATTCAACAAAAGGTACTTGAAGGAATGTAAAATAGAGAGAGAGAGACTGTGCGCACATTTTATACATCTGCTTGGTATGTCTCAGCAACAGAGCATCACTGCATTAGAACTGCCAGAAAGTGTCCTTGCAGTGCAGTGAAATAGAATTACAGGTAATTAAATGGAGAGATGGTTTGCAGACATTCGGATTGTGTTACCAAACAAGGTCACAATATTTCTGTGCGCTAGCTAAATATCAATTTCACTGTTCTACTGAATTGAGTATATTCGAATGCTGAGAAATCTGACTCTGAATATGGTATCTATGGTATGGAGTCTTCATTGCCATAAAGTTAACTTTTTGCTTGATGTAATTGTTCTATATATAGCTACAGAAAGGGCATCCTCCATATGGCCTTGTAGATGTATGTTCTATTTACTTTCTTCCTGAATTGTGGCCAAATATGATAGTGTTTTGAAGTTGAGAGTATTTGCCACTCTTGGAGACAAACAGTTAAAGAAAACCTATGGGGAAGCTTGGCTTGTATTTCTTATTAAAATGTATATGAATGTGAAAGCTAAACATTACCTGAAAGTTAGTTATTGGCAAATTTGGATATGTACTAACTGGTGCTATTGCATGTTGGGAAAATTGCAGCCGTTTCAAGTGGAACAAAACATCTTCAGTGGCATGGATAGTTATAAAGATCTGGGTCAATATTCATTTTGCTATTGTGATACTAGAATTTAATAAGAAAATTCAGCAGCAAAATGAAGTTGGGAATAGGATGGAAGTTCTGTTTTGGGGAAAAGCTATAGCTGGAAAGTAATAGGCTGTCGAGAACAGCAGCACCTGGCATAGGATTAAGACCTCTCTTGGTACATACTATCAACTGACCGCTGAAGGAGTAAGTTACGTGACTTGTTACCATGAGCTGCTATATTTGCTGTAGGCCCATTGTCCTTACTTGTTTTGTTTTTTTCCTTAAATGCTGCATTGCAGGTAAACGATTTCTAATAAGCTGAGTGATTACTATAGAGCTTTTATAAAGAAATGCAGTACTTATGGAAACCTGATCAGTTAGAACTTCAAAAACACTTAGTGGATCTTACTTCTTGTTGCTGTTCAACTATTGCACTTGAGTTAGGTTAGCAAACTATATGAAAATAATTTAATTCATCAAGTCATCTGTAATTATTTTGTAGCACCTTAGAGACTAACAAATTTATTAGAGCATATATATATGCATCCGAAGAAGTGGGCTGTAGTCCACGAAAGCTTATGCTCTAATAAATGTGTTAGTCTCTAAGGTGCTACAAGTACTCCTGTTCTTCTTTTTGCGGATACAGACTAACACGGCTGCTACTCTGAAACTTGTAATTATTTTCTTATTAATGTTACACCATTTACACGACTCCCAGTGCATTTACAGATGCCATTCGTGCTGTTGGTTTTGCTCTAAAAAGCTCTAGGGTTTAGGACAGATGCTCCTCAGCTCACAAGTCAAGATCACCTCATGTGCTACGATGATAGTGCCTAAATTCCTAATTCTGGGGCTTGAAGGAAGATGGTTTTTGGTGGAAAGCCCTTACCTTGAACAACAGCTTCTAAAATTGCTTTCCTTGTCTCTCTTCCCTCTTCAGATCCTTCCACTTTCCTATGCACCAGGTTTAAGCTTCTTGCCTCACAGGGCCTTCACAGCTCTCAGCTGACCTAAAGCCTAGATCTTTTCTTATGTCATCTTATTTCCCTGTCACTTGGTCTAGAATGCCAGCCCCTTGCTGTCCCATTTCTTTCCTTCTCCCATTCCCATCACCCTACCTTCTTCCATGTTGCCCCATAAGCATGAGCCCTCACAGTGTTGGCAAGCCAAGCACTTCCCTCCTCCCACCAATCTTCACATCCTTCCTAAAGGTTCACTTATTCCCACAAACACTAACCTTCAATAAAAAGTGTGTGTGTGTATATAATTCAAAGTTTTAACTTGACACCTTATCTAGGTCTTCCAGTGTGTCTGTATATTCTACTTTGAGTACTTGCTCATGTCCATTCCACGTTGCACGCATGCCATTTGCACCGTTGCCGGAGATTTTTTCCCCCGTGGTATCGGTTGGGCCGTCTCTAGCATCCTCTGGTGCTGTGCGCTTATGCACTGGTATAAGGGGCCCCATGGACCCACTCCCTCTCAGTTCCTTCTTACCATCTGTGATGGTTACTGGAACAACTCCTCTTGCTTTGGCAAGGCGTCTTTCAGTGTTTTCTTCTCTGTATCCTACTTTATTAATCTTAGTCTAGTTGTAGCATAAATATTGTAAATAACACTAGTGTAGATAGTTAGAACCCCTCCTGTGGCATGCCAATGGCTGTGAGAGACCCACATTCCAGTTGTCTGAAGTGTCTGGGAGCGGCTCACGTACAAGAGCACTGTCGAATTTGTTGGGAATTTAAGCCTTGTACGAAGAAAGACAGAGAGGGTAGATTGAGGTCTGTCCTAATAGAAGCTGCTTGCATTTGGCACAGAGCACTTGGGCCTTGCTGGAGGAGCGCTTTGCACCACCGCACATATCCTGGTACCATTCTCCATCTCTGGTGCTGAGGAAGAAACATAAAAAGCAATGATCAGAGAGAGGGCGCTCACTGGTGCCAAAGAAAGGCAAGCAAAGGGAAGGTGGCAGAGTGCAACCCATGTCGGACCACTCCACCCCCTTCCTTCTGCGTCCCCCCACCCCCCGGTCCTGTGGTGGCACCGTTGACTCCGCCCAGAATGTTGAATCTGCTGTGGGGCCCCTTGCCGATGCCAAGAAGTCATTATGGCACCAGTGGAATCATGGTGCCTTCAACCCTGGAGGCCTTTGCAGCAGCTAAAGACTTATTATCCTGGTACCACTGACAGCAGTGGTACAACCACCAGCTCCGATATGCATGAGCAGGAGAGAGAGTGGTGCTCAGAGCTCCTTCCCGGCACCGGGACCTTTGATACGTTCCAGGGGCAAACTGACCCTACTTTCTTCTATGAGGTCATCCCCAGTCCAGCACTGGTTGCCAGACCCTCAACACTGATTGGTGGAAGTGAGGGTTACTGCTCCTTGTGGTCATCTCAGGATTCCTCCTCACTGGAGTCCAAGGTGGAGCCCTACACCCATCCTAAGAACTGCCATCGGTATCCGTCTTATGTGCCACCGGACCCTGGTGAGGTTCTCATCGCTGGTACCTGGCCAGGTGGACAGGGCCTATGCAATGGCCATTCTGGAACCCATGAGGGTTTTCCCTGGTACTGCGTCCGTCTCCTCACCAGTCCTACTCAGTTGCTTCTGAGAGGAGGGCTTCTGCACCACTCCATTCGGCACTGAACCCAGTACTGACACGGGACATGGGCCCCCTTGAGGTAGTTGAGGCTAAAGAAGAGGAAGTAGTCCCCTCACCCCCGGTACAGGCCTCTTCCTCCTCCTGGCATCTCTGGGCCGAGTGGCTCACTGCCGCAAGATCCTATCAGGAGCTTCTAAAGAGCATAGCAGTTACCCTGGGGCTGGAACTCGAGGAGTTTAAGGAATCATCCCATAGCTTCATTGACATTGTGGCAGCAGCAGCACCATATAAGGGGGCCCTACCCATTAATGAGGTTGTAATGGGTCCGGTCAGAGCCCTATGGCAGACCCCGTCTTCTCTCCCTCCCACTTCAAAGAGCGCAGAGAAGAAATACTGCGTTCCAGCCGAAGGGCTGGACAGGGCTAAGCAAGTGCTACCCCCAAGCAGAAGGATACAAAGAAACTCAGTCTGTTTGGGAGAAACATGTATTTGCCAGGTGGACTACAGCTATGCATCTCAAACCAAGAAGCCCTGCTCGGGAGATGCAAAATAACAACTTGTGGGACTCTGTCCAAATGTAAAGACTCCGTGCCTCAGGACTCAAGGCAGGAATCCTCTGTCCTCTTAGAGGAGGGAAAGAAGGTTGCCAGAGCCTCTCTCCAGGCAGCCCTGGACGCAGCTGACACGGAGGCCAGGCCAATGGCCTTTGCAGTGGCTATGAGGCAGTGTTCTTTGCTGGAGTCTTTAGGGCTACCTCAGGAGATCCAGCAGTTGATTCAGGACCTCCCTTTTGAAGGCTCATTGTTGTTTTTGGAGCAAACAGACACACAGCTCCAAGGCCTGAAGGACTCAAGGGCTACCCTCAGGTTGCTGGGCTTCTAGGCTCCAGCCCCTTTGAGGAAACACTTCAGGCCTCAGTAGCCAGCCTGTTTTTTGGGCTCTGCCACCAAGACAGGACCTGCTCAAAAGAAGCAGAGGTTACAAGCACCATCAACTGCTTCCATCAACCTCAGCCTCAGTGCTGGGGTGGCATAGGTACTCTGGGCAGGCCCAAGCAGCCCTTTTGAAGGTGCCCCTGAGGGCACTATGCCAGTTCCTGCTTTGGATCCTGCCCCCCTTTGTTTTTGGACCAACTTCCCCACTTCAGCCTGGTGTGGTCCCACATCACATCAGACCGCTGGGTGCTAAATACAGTGGTGGGCGGTTATATCCTTCAGTTTTCATCCACCTCTCCCTTCCACCGCCCATCACCCTTCCTTTTCAGGGACCCTTCTCACAAACAACTCTTAGCCTTACAGACTGTGGAAGAGGTACCTCAAAAATTGAGAGGGAAAGGGTTTTACTTCCAAAATTTCTTAATCCTAAAGGCCAACGGGGTCCTTGGTCCCATCCTGGACCTGCGTCACCTCAAGTCAATTGTCTAAGAAACTGATGTTCCACATTGTCTCCCTAGCCTCCATCATCCCATCCTTGGATCCAGGGGACTGGTACACTGCCCTCGACTTGAAGGATGCTTACTTTTACATTTTCATCTTCTGTGGCCACAGAAGATTCCTCAGGATTATAGTAAACCAGACTCATTATCAATTCACTGCTCTCCCTTTTGGCCTGTCCATGGCCCCTGGGTTTTTACGAAATGCATGGCAGTTGTAGTGGCCTTCTTCAGAAGGCCAGGCATTCTAGTCTCCCCATACTTGGACGACTGGCTGATCAAAGGCCAAGTAAAGAACAGCATCAGCCTGGGCCAAGCCACCTTCCGAGTGCTGAGCCTGTTGATAAAGGAACAAAAGTCGACTCTCATTCCAGTACAGAGAATAGAGTTTATTGGGGCAGTGTTCGACTTGACCAGGATAGAGCCTTTCTTCCAGAGGCTCAATTCCAGACAATGTTGGACCTGATATCCAAGGTCATGGCCATCCAATCACAACAGCCCGCATTTGCCTCATGCTCCTGGGACACATGACCGCGTGCACTTGTGGTACGGCATGCAAGGCTATGCCTCAGGGCCTGCAAGTGTGGTTAGCTTCAGTGTACTCACCAAACAGACACCACTTGGACTCGGTGCTCACTGTTCCAGCCCTGGTCCTCGCCTCTCTCGACTGGTGGAAGAGCCCCTGTTCGGTGATGGTGGGTGTCCCCTTTGCCCCCCAGCCGTCACTGTCCATAGTGTCTGATGCTTCAGACTTAGGTTGGAGAGCACACTCAATCACCTCAGGACATAGGGCCTGTGGTCCCCGGAAGAACTCTCCCAGCATATAAATGTCAAGGAGCTCAGAGCGGTCTGCTTAGCTTGCCAAGTGTTTCTTCCCCAAATCAGGCAATGTAGTACAAGTGCTGATAGACAAACCCTCAGCCATATTCTACAACAAGAAGGGAGTAGCACGCTGGCTCCCTTTCAGACGCTTCCTGTTTTCAGGGGCAAAGCTTCTATTCTATGCATTTCCTCAGTTTCTCTGGTACACAAGGTCCTTCTAAAAATCAAGTAGGACAAGTCAAGAGTTATTTTGATAGCCCCAATGTAGCCATGCCAACACTGGTTCGGCATGCTGTTAGACTTATCAATAGCGCTACCGCTCCCACTCCGCCTAGACCGGACCTTGCAAGATGATGGCTGTTTACTCCACCTGAACCTCGTGTCCCTTTACCTGACCGCATGGAAGCTCCATGACTGAACCTGGAGGAGCAAACCTGTTTGAAACAAGTTTGACAGGTCTTGCTGGGTAGTAGGAAGCTGTCCACTAGAGCAACCTACCTCACTAAGTGGAAGCATTTTCTTGATATGGTTGTCCCAACGAAGCCTTTCTCTGACTCAGTCTTCCCTTCGGTCCATTTTAGACTACTTGTTCCACCTAAAACAAGAAGGTCTGACATTCACATCTGTCAAGGTGCACCTAATAGCAGTTTCAGCCTTCCACCCGTCAGTGGGGGGTAGGTCATTTTTCTTTCACGAGATGACAATCCACTTTCTTAAAGGGTTAGAGAGACTTTACCCTCAGGTTTGTGAACTGATTCCCATGTGGGATTTGAACGTGGTCCTTTGAACGGCTAGTATTGTGTCCTCCACTGTTTCTCTCCTGGAAGGTTCCCTTCCTGATAGTTATGACCTCAGCCAGAAGGATTTCTGAAATCGGGTCCCTTATGTCAGAACCACCGTACATGGTGTTCTTGAAGGCTAAGGTTCAACTGTGCCCCCCATATGGCCTTCCTGCCAAAGGTGGTCTTGCAGTTCCATAGCAACCAAGCAGTTTTCCTGCTAGTCTTCTTCCCAAAGCTGCACAAGAATTCAGAAGAGCGGCGACTTCACTCATGGGATGTTAGTTGTGCCCTTGCCTTCTACATTGAGAGGGCTAAACCATTTCGCAGATCCACACAGCTCTTTGTGGCAATAACAGAGAGGATGAAAGGACAACCAGTTTCACCAAGAGATTCTCATCCTGGATAATCTCCTGCATTTGGGCATGCTATGAGCAGGCGAATGTTCCACCGCCTGCCATCTTGACCACTCATTCCACAAGAGCTCAGGCCTCTTCAGCAGCCTTTCTGGCCCATGTTCCGATCCAAGACTTCTGCAGTGCTGCAATCTGGTCATCAGTGCATACTTTCTCATCCCGCTACGCCATCACCCAGCAGGCTCGAGATGACGCCAGGTTCGAGAGAGCAGTGTTGAAGTACGCATGTCCATGAACTCAGAGTCCACTTTCTTGGGTACTGCTTGTGAGTCCCCTAATGTGGAATGGACATGAGCAAGCACTCAAAGAAAAAATGGTTACTGACCTTTTGTAACTGTTGTTCTTAGATATGTATTGCTCATGTCAATTCCCCAACCCACCCTCTTACGTCTCTGTCACTGAGGGAAAAATCTCCAAGAGTGGTGCACACGGCGCGCACACACCTAACTTGGAATGGACAAGAGCACCATATCTCAAAGAACAACAGTTACAGAAGGTCAGTAACCGTTTTTGTGTAGAGGGCAAGCTCTTCAGGGACAGGACTGTTTGTGTATGTAGTAATCATAATTAATTAATTTCTCAGCTGGTTCGACACAGGCTTGGTTTGTTGATCTTGTTGAAAGATGTATTTTTTTAATTTTGGCTTTTCCTGAGAGGTTGGTGTAAAAGTGGTGGGGCTGGGTTAGATATGCTGGGTAGTCTGATTTTGCTTTAGGTAAGATCTCCATTTGTTATGGTTTAATTTGTCTCTGCAGTATGTGCATGGACCTGACAAGGATGCTAGAAGCAATCCATACGTATAAAAATACAGTAAATGAACTTTTTCTCTCATATGCTTGGGTACATGGTGGTTGGTGGAATAAGATGGCAACATCAGGTATATTCTAGGACCCTTTTTGCTATAAATTTACAGATGGAAAAACAAGTATTTTAGCTGCCAAAAGGGAATAGGCAGCCTTCAGCGAATAGTATTGTCAGTCTAATGTGAGACTGACAGAGCTCTTGTTTTCTTAGAAGTCTGATGCAGCCGTGTGTTTCAGCAACAACTTGTTGAGTTATTAAATAACTTTGGACTCACTAAGTTAATCCCTTTCTCTCAAGGCCATAATAACTTTGTTTTGTAGCATAGTTTGTATGATGCTGTGAACACAGCAATAATATGGTAAAATAGGTTTTTTACTGTATTCAAACACTATTCTTTCATGTAAATAGTAAACTCCTAGAGTAATGCTCAGGAGGGAGCTGGAGGGAGGGGAGATGGATGAGAAAAGCATCATAGCAGTCTCCTCCAGCCAAGATGAGGAGCCAGATGCTGCCATGTCTATGAATCAGGAGTGGATTCTTTCACTACTGTTGCTGAAACACATGTACATTTTGGTCCTTTGCTTCTGAAGGGAGAATGATCCCTCTTAACCACCTAAAACAGAACTACTGTTGGAAAAATAAGAGTTACTTCCTGGCACTAAAATAGGGATGAGACAACCTTGTGTTGTCCCAGCTTCTGCTAACTTCTCAAACTATTTTGGGTTTTGCTAAAATATCTCAAGTTTGTTGGTTTGGTTTTTTTTCTAATGGTGATTCGATTTCAAAACCAAAGATATCTTACTGTGATGCTGGCACTGTGTGAGGGGAATAGAAGATTCCCCTCTCAAAAGCTGGGTTTGCACAATGGATATCCTAAATATTGGGTGTACTGTATTTATTTTTCATTAAGATTTTCTCTCCCCTCATCTCTGCTTTTGTCACTCTTTGTATTTGATGTTCATTTCAACCTGCCCCATTTTCCACCCTATTTTTCATTAGATTTCTATAGTTTGAATTAGAAATCTAAATCCAATGAAATCTAATGTTTATGCTGGCTAGCTGAAACATACTTTGTTTAAATGAAAATTTTTTGCAAATAAGTTATCAATCTTTAGCAAATATGTTTATGCTTAAGGAATATAAAATTCTAAATCATGTGAAATGACTAGGTATGTTTCCTATAGAGTTCTCTGGAAAGAGCTGGAAGTATTTTTTCCCCTCTGATTATTTTTGTGATTCATGAAACTTTTTTCCATATGCCAGGGTAAAAATACATTACTATAATATGACTGCTTTGCCCCTTTTGTCTTTCATAATATAAATGCTAAGACGATACTCTGTTTGCCAGTTTCTTTTTCAACAACTATTCTGTTGCTGTTATAGAAAATTCGTCTCCCCCACCACCACACACACCCCAAAACTCCACCAATGAAATACTATGGATAGAGCAGTTGGAGGCCTTTAATTGCTTTTGTCTTTCTCTTGCAGTTTGACCTTTGACTCATATGTAAATGACCTGCTGTGAAGTACAAACATTAAAAATACTGAGTCAGTTGTGTGCTGCATGTAGTTAGGGAAATATGAAACTATCTGCACCTACTCTCAAGTCTTTATGTACCATGTAAGGTTGCAAGTCAGTTGAGCTAAGAGCAGCAGTATTGTCCATGCCAAGAGAAAGTCATGGTTTCAGTCAACTTGAATTGAAGCAGGAGCTGCATAATGAGAGAGCACTTGGATCGTTTACATTCATGCAAGGCTACAAAGAAAGAAACTAATGGATCGTGTTTCTTTTTACAAGACAATTGCAATTGTCAGAAACAACTTTGTGAATCTATAGGAGAATGTGATGACTGCATGGCACTCTTGGTTGGGTAGAAAGAATCCAGGAAATATATCTCTTTTCCTCAGACAAGAAATCACAGAAATCATTAAGGACAGTAAGATGCAAATCTTTAGCAGGTTTCATTATGTTTGGGAGTTGGTAAGTTTGAGAGAGAAATTAAAACATTAATTAACTTAAATACATTTTGTAAGAAAAATGTTAACTCAGCAAATTTTAGCTCTTTTGAAAAGGGCACAGTATGGAAAAAAACCCTGAAAATACTTTGTAAAACACTTATATTTTAAAATGTTTGTAATGTACGCATTCTTACTTTATACTAAAATGGTACTGTAATATTTATACTGAGTATGCATTTTTATATGAAATTTGTGTAATATTTAGCATCTTCTGAATTTGAGACCAGGTATCAAAGAATGAAGGTTTATGAAATGTTGAGGAATAAAGAAAAGTATACGTGTCTGAATTCTGGGTTTTATGATCAGTGGGTTATAAACTGATTTGTTTTTGTGTTTTTAAAATATAAGCCCATACAATAGCTGGTTAGTGCTAAATTTAAACAGTAGTTTTTACTTTTAGAGTGAGTGCCTATTATCAGATTCTGAATTATTAGCCAGTGTTCTGATCATGATATAGTTACCTATTAAAATAAATTGGGAATAGCTGAAAATATTCTGTGTGTAAGCTCTTTGGCCATTTTATTGAATAATATACTGTCCTGGGCACAGGCACCGGTTGTCTTTATTGCCTGCATCCATTCATAAAAGGCCTATATTAACAGTTGTAACCATCCCATTGGACAAGATTTCCACTCCTCCCCCCCATAGCTAAATCAGTACAACCCCTTGTGTGGACACAGGTGTACAAGTATAAAGATGCCTTATAGAAGTATAGCTTATTCTTCCACATTTCCATGAATAAACTATGCTTCAACAAGCATCTTTATACAGGTATAAATGTCTCCATGCTAGGAGGTTGTACTGCTGTAACTACACTCTCATCTGATACAGTTAAAAGCAATACAGAAAGTGTTGGTAGATGAGTCCCTATGGAACAAAGCTCAAATCAGAGTTCAATGGAGGTCCCTCATTAATTTAGCTACTGCTAAAAATTAGTATGATCTGAGCACCCTGCTCTCTGTGAAGTCTCTGTGCAAGTTTCAGAGGGGTAGTTGTGTTAGTCTGGATCTGTAAAAAGCAACAGAGTCCTGTGCATTCGATGAAGTGGGCATTCACCCACGAAAGCTTATGCTCCAATACATCTGTTAGTCTTAAAGGTGCCACAGGGGAGACTGTTGCTTTGTGCAAGTTTGTCATTCTCCCTCTCAGCAATGAACTGCCCCTCAATTGGATGAAGGACTGGTTAAACTTAGGGCTTGTCTACACAGCCCTGCTGTGTAGGGTAGATTCAAATCCCAACTTGCCGTGAACTAAATGTTCTAGTAGAAAAGCCCTCCGTTTATTTCAATTTGTTTATAACATGAATTAAGATAATGCTGAATTTAGGTCACTTTAATTCTGAATAAGCATGACCACAAGTGGTTTAATGCAGTATAAACTACTTTGAAAGTGAATTCAGTTTGTTTCCTGAGTTTGCCCGTGTAGCCAAGCACTAAATGTATTTCTTGTTCTTTGGGCAATGGCTTAAGGTTTCACAGTGTATATATGTATATGATGTCACTCTGTGTGCATGTAAATCTCTGGCAGACTTCAGCCCGTTATGTGCAATGAAGATCTAGAATTTCTTAAGAAGAGTTGAACTATCCACCCAAGGAACAGGTCTGTGCACCTCCAGGAATATGAAAACCAGCATACTACTTATAGATCAGCACCTCCTTGATTGAAGTGAATCTGTCAGCCTCCCTGAAGAATGTAATAGCTGACCCAGTCCACAAAAAAGCCAACATCAGATGGAGACAATCTTTCTATTGTCCTGTCTCTAGCATCACATTCTTCAGTAAAATCATTGAGAAAATAGTGAGAGTCAAGCTCCAGCATTGTATGATCTCTGCAGCCATGCTGGATGCTTTGCAATCAGGCCCCAGACAAGACACAGCATACCCCAGGGGTGGCCAAACTTACTTATCCTCTGAGCCACATATTGTAATCTTCAGAAGTTTGAGAGTCTCAAGACACACGCAACCTGCCCCGCGGGGCGGTGCCTATTGGGGCTTGGGACCTCATCCCTGTGGGGCAGCACCTGCTGTGGCTTCAGACTTCCACCTGAACCACAGCATCCCTGCTCCTTGCAGGGCAGAAGCCTCTAGCTCCACTACCCTGCCACAGGGCGAAAGCCCCAAGCTCCCTCCCCCAGTCTGGTAGGCGGAGAATGGGGGGAAGTGTAGGGGGCTTTGCAAGTCACTCTTTAACTGTAAAAGCGCTGCATATGGCTTGTGAGCTGCGGTTTGGCCACACTAGGCATACAGCCAGCACTAATGGCATTAAGACAGCCTTCTTATGGCAAGGGATGGAGGCTACATCTCAGTGTTTCTACGCTTAACCTCTCCTCTGACTTCTGACACAGCTGTCCTGTTTAGATGGTATGTCAGGAGAAGGTGGTGTATCACAGAATCATAATATCAGGGTTGGAAGGGACCTCAGGAGGTCATCTAGTTCAACCCCCTGCTCAAAGCAGGACCAATTCCCAACTAAATCATCCCAGCCAGGGCTTTGTCAAGCCTGACCTTAAAAACCTCTAAGGAAGGATTCAGAGTAGCGGCCGTGTTAGTCTGTATCCCAAAAAGAACAGGAGTACTTGTGGCACCTTAAAGACTAACAAATTTATTTATTCCACTCTATATGCATCCGAAGAAGTGGGCTGTAGTCCACGAAAGCTTATGCTCTAACAAATTTATTAGTCTCTAAGGTGCCACAAGTACTCCTGTTCTAAGGAAGGAGATTCTACCACATCCCTAGGTAACCCATTCCAGTGCTTCACCACCCTCCTAGTGAAAAAGTTTTTCCTAATATCCAACCTAAACCTCCCCAACTACAACTTGAGACCATTACTCCTTGTTCTGTCATCAGGTACCACTAAGAACAGTCTAGAGCCATCCTCTTTGGAACCCCCCTTCAGGTAGTTGAAAGCAGTTATCAAATGCCCCCTCATTCTTCTCTTCTGCAGACTAAAGAATCACAGTTCCCTCAGCCTCTCCTCATAAGTCATGTGCTCCAGCCCCCTAATCATTTTTGTTGTCCTCCGCTGGGCTCTCTTCAGTTTTTCCACATCCTCCTTATAGTGTGAGGCCCAAAACTGGACACAGTACTCCAGATGAAGCCTCACCAATGTCGAATAGAGGGGAATGATCACGTCCCTCGATCTGCTTGCAGTGCCCCTACTTATACAGCCCAAAATGCTGTTAGCCTTCTTGGCAACAAGGGCACACTGTTGACTCATATCCAGCTTCTCGTCCACTGTAACCTCAGGACCTTTTCTGCAGAACTGCTTCCGAGCCGTTCGGTCCCTAGTCTGTAACAGTGCATGGGATTCTTCTGTCCTAAGTGCAGGACTCTGCACTTGTCCTTGTTGAACCTCATCAGGTTTCTTTTGGCCCAATCCTGTGTAGCAATACAATGGCTTCAATCATTTCTCCCTAACCGGGTGCAGAGAGAATGGACAACTGCTTCTCTTCCTTTCTCTCATCCCCTAACCCTCACCTAAGGACCTATCCTAGTCTCCCTCTTCAGTATCCATGCAAGACCATTTGGAGAATGGTGAGGCCAATAAAAGGTTGATGATACTCAGCTATCTCTTTCCTTTTCCAAAAAGTCAACCAACATCTGCATAAGGATGCTGCAGGTCTACAGGTGACTAACTCCTGGAATAAGAGCAGCTACCTCATATCAAAGCAAGCAAGACTGAAGGGTTGATGGGCAGGAGAGGGGCAAAAACTTTGGAGTGGTTGGGTCATTGTGTTCCCTTTCAAATGAAGATGCATCTTGTGTCGCTGCAGAAATTGTTTTGGGATATGTGCTTATTATTCCAAAATCCATTGGCTGTATCTTTGACAGCCGTGCCCATGTTTTTGTTCGGTGGACCCTGTGAAGTATTTATTTTGTGTTCTGGATGTTCAACTTCCATTAGCTTTGTGTTTTTGGCAAGGTTGAGGAGAAGTCCTATCAGACTTGTTAGCCAGATATTGTCCTCCTTTGCTCATTGTGTTTTCCCTCTCATACATTTATTGAATAATCTGATACATAATTGAGAGTTCAGTCTTGATTCCAAAGGGCAATTCGGGATATGAATTTCACAGCCATCTAGTGTATTTGGATGCTTATTTACTATTAATTTTATTGGGAATAGTGTTCATATCCCTTAGACATCTTTGAAAATCTCACCCTATTAATAAAATATCAGATGTGAAATTCAGAACAGACACTAAAATTCAGATGTAATCAAAGCAGAGGGATAATAAAAGAAATAGGGTTGTGGGATGGGGGAACTCTGTACAAAACACAAATATACAATGTTGAGCGTGTTGTTGCTGTGAAATATAACGTTCCAGTAAAGGCACGGTGGTTATCACAATTTCTGATTGATTGCAACTTTCTGAAAATATACTCTTAGTTCAGGTATTGTTACTCAGTCACTCATTTGTATCTAGACAGTTGGATGCTCTGCTTTTAATCAAATTACAGAAGCTTTCATATTTTCTTTCAGTTTGATTTTCAGTTTCTTGGCTTTTCTGACACTTGCCCACTGCTGATGTGCAGTTTATTACGCTATAGAATGATGCTCTTTTTCACAAGTATCTGTAAATATGGCTGGTAAAACTCCCCGTGTCTTATTATATAATGCTGTTATGACATGTATAGATTTTGTGAAATAAAATTGACTCTAGTGCCTTAAAATTCACATTCTTAATGTTGTGTGTGGGCCTAATAGTTGCAGAATAATCAATAGGTATTGCAAGCATGATGTCATTGCCAAATATTTGCACAGTTTGAAATGAATGTTTTGAGCGGCATTTGAAATTTAATTTTTTTTTTTAAATACCAGGATTTCTCCAGTGATGATACTAAGCTAGAATACAATGTAGATGCAGCCAATGGCATTGTTATGGAAGGGTATCTCTTTAAGCGAGCCAGCAATGCTTTCAAGACTTGGAACAGGTAAGACTTCAAAAACTCTCCTTGTTATGGTTTGTAACCATACTGATTATTAGGCTGATTTAGAACCTTGGAAAACCCATTAATTCCACAGAGTTGCCTGAAGCATAAATTGGTGCACCATTTGGCCTGTTATATTTACTGCAGTGACTGTACAGAATTCAAGGAAATTTCTTGTTTTGTTTTCTTGCTTGTTTGCAAGCACAGGGCCTGATCTTTGCACGTCCTCGTCTCAGAGCTTCTATTGAAATCCATTCAAGCCACAGGTGCCAGCTTCTGATTTTTCCCTGGGGGTGCTCAACCCCTGCTCCACCCCAGATCCAATCCACACCCTTGCCCTCAATCCACCCCTGGTCCCAACCCCACTCCACCTCTCCCCCACTGCCCCATCCCTGCTCCTCCCCCTCCCTACCGATGCCTCCTGCAGGCGGCGGAACAGCTGTTCTGTGGTGTGCAGGAGGCACTGCGAGGCAGGGGGAGGAGTTGATCGGCAGGGTGGAGCATTATAACTCGTCATTGTGTACAAAATGTCATGATCTATAAATATAAACCCTGGGGAAATAAAAATGTGTAAAGACCTGTGGTTTAAATGACAATATACTGTGTGTGTGTGTGTGTGTGTGTGTGTAATACTGAGGGACTCTAATATCCACGTTGTCTACATGGGAAAAGCTAAGGCGACTCAATGAAAGGGGTGAAGTCAATGCACACAAGTTGGCCTGTTATCCTGCCTCCCACATGCTCTCGTTGAAAAGTAAAGTAGTCTTAGTTTGCTGTAACTTAATCTTCCTTGGGGTAAGTTCGTAAATTAAATTTTATTCTTAATATTTTACAGTTTATTTACACGCTCTTCTCAGTTGTTGGTGCACCTCAATTGTGATGTCAAGGGAGTGCAGTTCTAGAGGGAAATGAGAGAGCCTCCAGCATGTACACTAAACTATAGAGTACAACTCTGCAGTTTTAAATCCTTTCCCTGACCATTCAGTGCTCCTGTTCGTTGTCATGCGCCCCTAGCATTGCCCCAGTGCATATATTAAGCCATTTGTATGCTATTGTGCTTCAGAGTGACTGTGCATACTGGAGTATGTTGTGGGAATTGCGTATACTTTGTGTTGTGCTGTTCAGTGATAGAATAGATCTTTTTTATTAACATCAATCAGTTTTAAAACATTAAATGACATCGGCTGGATCTTTTTCATTATAAAAGAGGGGATTGCTGGTAGGGTTTTCTCTGCAAGGGCCCCAATACTCTAGGACTTGCTCTCCCCCATGGTTAAAATATCTCCAGATTATGACTGTTTTAGGGGAGACTAAGGGTAGGCTACCAGAGGTGTTAGAGGGCTGTTTCACGCTTTGATTTCCTGGATGGCAGAGTTAATTGGTTACTGTTTGTTTATAAAAGTAGTCAGAATTTTTGTCAATTTTTTCATTGACAAATGTTTTTTCAAAGAAAATGATGATAATTTTCATCAACACTTTTTTCATTCAAAACTTTTCTATTTTTCAACAGAAAAATAAAAACAAACTTCCATTTAGTTTCAGATAGAACAGTTTTGTTTTGTTTGTTTTCACTTCCTCACCAATCCTGTCCTTCAAAAACAGAAAGGAGGATGAAATGCCAAAACTGAATCAAAATCTTTTATTCAGATTTAAATGAAACTGTTATTTTGATCCATTTTCTCTTAAAAATTGTGTGTGGAGGGGGGAAATCTGAAATTTTGAACTGATTGAAAGGCTTTTTCATGAAAAGTAACATACTACTTTTCAACTTGGCTTAATTGTTTGCTGGTGGATGAGTTTGTTCCTCATATGATTGATTTTATTTATATATATATATATATATATTCAAATTGCTGTTGATCATTTACATTGATGTAAGACTTAATTGTCTGCTCTTTCTATAGGTGGCTCTTTAATACTGTTTAAATCTAAAGCAATAAATACATTAGATCTTTATGTATATATTGTGATTGGTCCTACATTTATTAGATTAGTGCCACTGCAGTACCTTCACTGTAGCTAACACAGTGGCTTTTTCTGTCTTGACTGCTTGGGATTAATCATTGTGCATGCATTGAGCTGGGTCTGGCCCAGACCAGTGCTGAGAGCTGTGTGTTGTACTGTCAGGCAGCAAACTGGAGTTCAAATCCCCCTCGTAGCCTTTCCATGTTTAGCCCAGAAGACTGGAGAGGAAGGGTTGGGACTCAGTGCTTCATGGCTGTTTAAGTTGAACCCTAGCGTTTTAGGAGAGAGTCCGTGCTCGAGAAAGGGTCTGGTTTGTGACAGATGGGGTCATTGTCATGGTTACTGCATCATAGGCTTGAGAGAGGGGGACTTAAGGCAGTGCACTTGGGTGCTTGGGCCCTGATCCAAATTCCAGTGAAGTCAATGGAACAACTCCCATTAACTTAGCTGGGTTTTAAATCAGGCCCTTCTAGTGCTTGCAGGTATCACACTAGAAGTCCTTGTTGAGAGATGCTTATGGGGACAGGGAGAGGGAAATACACATTCATTGAGAGTCTGCATGGCCAAAACTTTAGCTTCTCTTTTGCCTAGATCCTTGAGTGCGGTGCTAATAAAGACCCAACTGTATGGGAAGGAAGGAAGCTGGACAGCAATTGTATGATGGGGGAAATAGCTGACAAATACGCTCTTTGCCTCATGGTTTCATAGCTATTGATAGAAGTTACGTAGGTGCTGTACCTGAACGATGATATAATTTCAATTGGTTGAATATTTTAAGATGCCAATATAAAATAAACATATGGAGGCCACATTAATAATTTCAGGAGGATAGGCAATGAAATCCTGTCAGCACAAATCTGCTGAGCTGACCTTATGCTGTTGAAAGAAACCTAACCAATGGCAACTGTGGAAAATACCCCTCCGTTAGAGAGAGCTGAAATAAACAGCTCTGCAGCAAGCCTGAACGTTCTTGGTTTCACTGGAAAACTAAATCTTGGATTTGTTTATATTTTCATATTTAGTTCTCCTGTAAGTATACAGTAAGCCTAACACAGCAGTTCTTCATCTTATATACTGATACGTTATCTCCCCATGTGTGAAAGCCTAGTTGAATGTCCCACAATCCCTCTGGAAATGAGGAAGATCAGATGTGATGGACTGTATAAGGCATCACAGCATTTAGTATTTGAGTCAGGATAGGACATTTGTAGGTTTTGTGCTATATTCATTCAGATTTCTTTCTCTTGTATAATCTAGCTAATAGTTTATCTTAGTGTCATATTTTCAGTAGTAAATTATATTAAAAATTCTTTATGGACTATACAGTCATTTGTCTACTTTGATCAGTGTCTACAACTAGCTCCATTTTCTCCTTTCTTAAAAAGGAAATAAGCAGGTCAGACTAAATGATCACAATGGGCCCTTCTGGCCTTGGGATCTATGAATCTTTGGAAAAGGTGGCTGTTGTTTCAGTCACAGATTCTAAGACCAGAAGGAACCATTGTGATCTAGTCTGACCTCCAGAGAACTGCTCCAAAATAAACTTCCAATTTTGCTATAAAAATTGTCAGTGATGGAGAATCCACCACGACCCTTGGTAAGTTGTTCAAGTGGCTAATTAATCTAACTGTTAAAAATGTATATCTTATTTCCAGTCTGAATTTAGCTAGCTTCAGCCTCCAGCCATTGGATCATGTTAGACCTTTCTCTGCTACGTTGATGAGCCCCTTTGTTCTACATGTTAGCACTTTATAGACTGTAATTGGGTCACCCCTTTACCTTCTCTTTGTTAGCCTTAAGGAGCTCAGTCGATTGAGTTTATCACTATAAAGCATGTTTCTGATTCTTAATCATTCCTGTGACTCCTCTCTGAACCCTTTCCAATTTATCAGCATCCTTCTTGAATTGTAGACTCCAGAACTGGACACAGTATTCAGCAGGGGTCTCACTAGTGATGATCTCTCTACTTGTACTTGAGATTCTCCTGTTCATACATCCAAGGATTGCATTAGCCTTTTTGGCCACAGCGTTGCACTGAGAACAAATGTTCAGTTGATTATCAGAGTCACTATTTCACAAGATAGAATCCCCCATCCTGTAAGTATGGCCTACTTTCTTTGTTCCTAGATGGATATATTTACAATTAGTCATATTAAAATGCATGTTGTTTGCTTGCTCCCAGCTTACCAAGTAATCCAGATAGCATTGTATCAGTGACCTGTCTGCTGCATTATTTACCACTCCCCTAATTTTTGTCTCATCTACAAACTTTATCAGTGCTGGTTTTGTATTCTTCCAGATCATTAATAAAAATGTTAAATAGCATTCAACCAATAACAAATCTCTGCAGGATCCCACTAGAAACACACCTGTTCGATGATGATTCTGTTTTTATAACTACATTTTGAGACTTGTCAGTTATTAAATGGATTTAAAATTGGCTGTGTGCCATGTTAATTTTATATCTTCTAGTTTTTAATCAAAATGTTGCAGAGTACCAAGTCAAATGCCTCCCAGAAGTCTAAGTGTATTACATCAACACTATTCCCTTTAACAACCAAACTTTAATGTCATCCTAAAAAAAAAAAAAAAAAAAAATCAGGTTAGTGTGACAGGATCTATTTTCCAAAAAGCCATGTTGACTGGCATTAATTATATTAACCTACTTTAATTCTTTATTAATCAAGTCCTATATCAGCTATGCCATCATTTTGCCTGCTATCAATTGTCAGACAGGCTTATAATGACTTGTGCCAGTATTTAAAGAGTTACCAGAATGACCCAACATTAGCTTTCTTCTGGAACTTCCCCAGTGCTCCAGGACTTACTGAAAATCAACCTTAATGGTCCAGCAAGCACCTCAGCCAGCTCCTTTAAAATTCTTGGATGCAAGTTATCTGGTCGTCTTGATTTTAAAAAGGTCTAACTTTAGCTGCTGTTTAACATGTTCCTGAACTACTAGTGGAATGGAAAGTGTGTAGTTATATGATATGATTACATCAAATGTTTTTCCCCGAATACAGAACAGAAATATTTATAGAGCACTTCTGCATTTTGTACATTGTTATTGATAATTGTACCATTGGCACCTAGTAATGGACCAATACGCTTATTAGGATTCTTTTTGTTCCTAATATATACTTTAACATCTCCTTTACTGCCTTAGCTATACTGACTATGGATTTCTCCTTGTGTCCCTCTGCTTCCCTTATCAGTTTTCTGTAATTCCTAACTTCTGATTTGTATTCATTATCATCAAGTTCCCCTTTCTTCCATTTGTTGTAAATATATTTTTCTTACTTTATTTTCATTTACAAGTACTTTTCTAACTTTGTTTGCTGCATTTTTAGGCATAAATGCAGTAACTTTATCTGTTTCTGAAGTCTAAAATGAGAGGATAAAATGCATTGTTTACATATAGAAACTGGACATCTCACTGAAATATAATTAGAAATATGAAAGGTAAAGGTGACATAAGAACCAGTTTTACACTTTTATTACAGTGACATCAGACTTTATCACAATGATGTACATTCTGTCAAGAAAAAAAAGGGGGGAAATTTTCCCTTGCTCTCCTATTTTCTGGTGTGTGGTTACTTTAATTCCCAAACTGGCCAGTTTGTCTTCATGTATTGTGCAATCTCCTGGGCAAAAGATTTGCTTTTGGTTTGTGTTCATATTACTGAGATTCCAGAGCTAGCCAGGAATCAAATGTTATATTCCAGAGCACTTTTATTGGCTCTACAATTAACATTACTGCCAGAAGCTAAGACTGTTTTTCAATGTGGCATTTTTTTAGGATTAGTACTGATGCTGCAGTGCAATTCTTCATTTTTTTTTTCTTTCCTTTTTTTTTAAACCACAGATGCAGAGACTTTAGTGTTAATTTAATTAAAAAGGTCTGTCTGGCGTTATGACAATAATGCCAGTAAGTGATGAAGATATTAGAAACTTCTGTAGATTCTGATGGGTGAGGCTTATAGTTAAGACTAAAAGTTTAGAGTGTATTAAAGGAAAACTGCATTAGAATGTCTCCAGTCATTTGGCTGCATATAACACATGACTATAGTGCTGTTTATTTCTTTAAATGTCTTGTATGTAAAAATGTAAAATGAAGCAGAAAGCATTTAGAAATTTTGATGCCTTTATACATCTGAAGAAGTTCAGAGCTGCAACCCAAGACTCTGGGAAGTGCAGGAAATTTCCATAGTGTTTTTTGTTTTTTAAGATAAGTTATTTGCGCACGCACATGTGAAATAAAACAAAATAAAAAAAAACACCTTAGGGAAAAATATAGAATTTGCATAAAAGTGCTGTTGAAATGTACTTTTCTGAGTCTCCTTCTGCAGTGCTGATCTTCTTTCTTGCTAAGTGCAGGCTGCTCTTCCAGTTGGAATTATTTAAAAAGGGTAATTGCCAGTTCCACCCAGTTCCTGTCAATTAGCACTTTGACATCTTTCCAGTATTTTTAAAATACTTCGTTGTAACTTTTATTTCCTAAAAATACATTGGAGTAAAAATCATGGCACTTTTTACAAAAACATTTTGCTCTAAACTTTCCAAGATGTTTTACGTTACTGTCTTTTTTAAAAACTGCCATTGTTTTTCCTTAACTAGCAAATGGATGCTGCCCTAATTAAATAAGTTTCTATTACCTTGGATGAAAATACCATATGGAAATGTAAGTAGTAGTAAGTTGACAGCTTTGGGGATTCTTTAGGGAAATTATCTGCTTACAGGCAAGTCCCCTTTTCCCAATAAAATAATGATTTACATTTTCAAGACCAGTGATGATTAAAGGCAATCAAATACTATTGTAAGTTTTCATTGGGTGTGGAGCAGATCAGTGCAGTGCTAGCTGTCAAATACTGATGATGGTGCATGTCTTGGTATATAAGATTCATAAATAAACTTGTGGACGGGTTGCCAGGCAAATCATGGAATCTATACTCAATGTGACATTGTTGCCTTGTAACTTTATTTTATCGAGCAAGACAAAACAACTAGGTGACATTCTCTGAATGTTATTTGTTATATTGAGTGTTCCTCCCTTTATTTTTATTTTGTGTAATTGTATGTTCTGTAAGTGTGTGTGTGTGTGTGTGTTTGAGGGGAGTGGGGGTTGTATCCAGTGCCCCTTCTTTTTGAAGTATTAAGAGCTAAACATTTTGAAATCTTGTATAGTACTTCTGTGAGTATTCATATACATGGTGGTGGACTTCAGTGGCTATGGGAGCAAAAATGTAATATTTTTATAATGGAAAGTGTGCAAAGAGGGGTATGCAGATTACTGCTGGAGTAAGAGTTATCTGTATGTACTGAAAGATATTCACACGTATTTCCTCAGTGGTTCAGGAAGTGAAACCACACTTGGTTCTTAGAGTGATGCACTCTATGGAAAATTACTTGGGTTCCTGGAAATTAAATATTTTACAAAAATTCCTTCACTCTTTATCAGTGGTATATATGTGAGTGAATGTGGTAGGTGGAAAGAAACCCCTTAGGGAATAGTACTCTCTAGGGTTACCATATTTCAACAATCAGAAAAGAAGATGGTGGGAGCCCTGCCCCTCCACTTCCCGCCCGCTGACTTCCCCCTTCAGAATCCCCAACACTCCCCCCCAGCTCCTTGTCCCCTGACTGCCCCCTCCTGGGACCCCTGCCCCTAACTGCCCCCCAGGACTCCACCCCCTACCTAAGCCTCCCTGCTCCTTGTCCCCTGACTGCCCCTTCCTAAGACCTCCCTCCCTAACTGCCCCCCTAGGACTCTACCCCCTACCTGTTCCCTGACAGCCCAAAACCTTATCCGCAGACCCCCCGGGACTCCGACACCCCATCCAACCACTCCCCACCTGACAGACCCCCTCCCCAGAACTCCCGACCCATCTAAACCCCCCTGACTGCTCCGATCCCTCTCCCCACCCCTGCCCCCGACCCATCCAACCCTCTCCCTGTCTCTTGACTGCCCCCTCCAAAACCCCCCTAGCCCCTTACCGTGCCGCTCAGAACAGCGTGTCGGGCTCCACGCCGAGCACATAACCCAGTTCCCGCCCTCGCAGAGCGCTGCGGAGCAGCGCACTGGGCAGCGGAGGGGGAGCAGGGGAAGGAGCTCCAGACTGCTGGAGGCCCAATGCGAACGTCCGGCGATCTGTGAATGCGGGGAGGGGGAGGCGGGGAGAGAGGAGGGGAGTGATCTCAAGCTGCAGGGGAGGGGAGGGGGGAAGCGGAGGAGGGGCTCTGGCTGCCGGAGCCCCGTGCGAGTGGCTCGATCTGGCTGGCATCCCTGTCAGCCGCGCATGCTCTGCATGGGGGGGAAATCCGGACATCTACAAATTCCCCCCGGATGCTATTTTTAACTCAGAAAAGCCGGACCTGTCCGGGAGAATCTGGACGAATGGTAACCCTAGTACTCTCGATATATTCTGTGCGGTTTGTCAGATTGGGCACTGTAAGCCTTATCTTTGAATTCTGCTGGGTTTTCATATCATGCTAGTTCTTCACTTATTTTGCTCATTTTGCATTTTCATTCCTTTCCCTCCTTTCCCTTATGTTTTAATCCTACCCCATTTTTTCACATGACAGGAAAAAGCCAGATCACATCAGGTACCAATCAGCTTTTTATACCTTCCCAATGTTCTTTGGCACGTAAAAGCTCATCATTAACCCTGCATTTCATTTTGATTACTTGCAATGGATATAAAGTGTCTGTTTAAGAAAACAGGGATTTTGCATGAATTGAGAGCACACATGCTGCTCAACACCTTTTAAATTGATAAGAAGGTTTGATGCATTTATAGTCAGAGAAGCTTAAAACACCCATCCCCCCAAAAAAAACTTAGTCTCCACTGTCAGACTTTACCAGAATATATGTTAAAAGTGCTATCTTGCTCCCATTTAAGTCAATGGGCATTTTGCTACTGACTTCCCTGGGAGCAGGATTGGGACTTCAAGTGTTTCTCTTTTAATCATTCTAGTTAATTCTCTGGGCCTAGATGATTGTCAGCTGCATGCCTGTCAAACAATAAACAAAATTACTCCCTCTTGAAAGTTGTTAAAGCTGATTTAAGTTTCTAGTAAAGACACTAATGTCATTTTAAAAATTTTCTTCTCATTGCTCTATTTCTCTCTTGTAGTTCTTAGAAATTTGAAAACACTCTTTGCTGATTTTTGTTCTTTTTTAACTGGCAAATGTTGATTTTATTTTTCCTTCTTTTGGGTAAAGTTGAAGTGAAATTAGCCGTTTTGTTTAACAGCTACTTTGAATGATATAGAAGCATTTAATGTCAAAATATCTGCCTTGTGGAGCAGCATCATTTTAGTTATGCGCTACTAGCGAGCCAGCAGGAACAAAACTAATTTTTTTATGCCTCTCTCAAAATGTCCCTTCCCCCCCTATTTTCTGGTAATAGAATGGTGTGTTTAAAACACCATTACAAATTACAATACAGCTAGTCTCCAAACCAGGGACACAGTAGGGACCTTGCATCCAAATAATGTAGGAACAGTGGCATGAGGTGCGAGTCTGTTTTGTCTTTGGACCACACCCTTCTCTGTGTGGATTAGAAACCAGAGAACTTCCCTAATGGGATTTAACCATTTTAAGGTAGGCCCAAATTTTTGGTCTAAAAAAATCTCGATAGTCCTTAATAATGAAATCACTGTGGTGCTGAGTGACCTTAATGCACTGTATTTTGTAGCTGTCACTTTTCAAAAAATGCTATGATACTAATGCATTCACTCACACATTTGGCGTAGATCTGTGGCTAAAGTAAAGCCAGAAGTTAATGAGTATTCGTTATAGCATATACTATACCAAATAAAGGGTTACATTTTTGGTGAAATTTTTTCCCCATCTCTAAAAATTTAAATGAGTGGGCTTCTTTAATTTGACTCCTTTTTGTAAAAGGTAGGTAGAGCAGTGTGAAAACCTCCAAGAAAAGACCTCAAGTGTCATAACATACTGTACATTTTACTGTCAGATATACCATGGTTGCCAGATTGGCGTTTGTTCACTGTGGAGATTCACTAAATGTTAACTGTAAAGTGGAGTGTGTTGGATTCATAAAACTCACCAACCACACTTATTTAACAGTGATTCTTAGAGATTTGCTCCATTGCATGTTATCTCTTGTGGCAGGGCTGCACTTTCCTTTGCTTTGTAGGGGTTGCTTTTCATGTATCTAACTGGTTGTATGTACAAAAACTCAAACTTATTCTTTGCTTATCTTCCTTTTTCAGCCTGCTTTGTAGCTGAATTATCCATTTCTTTACTTAGAAATAATCTACATAATGATTGGGTTACATGCTTGATTAATACATTCCTTTTAGATGGTAAAGGTGATACCTTTTAAATTGCAGTGACTGAAATATACTGTAGTTAATAACTTGAAAAAATCCTTTCCATATTTGATATAAGTATTTCAATCACATTTAGAATTAACCTTTATTTTATAAATGGAGATCTTGCATTTTGAAACTAAATATATTCCTACAACATTTGGAAATATAATTGTTAAAAGGTAGAATCTCAACTTTCTACAGGCTAAGTACTAACTGTTTTACAATAAAAATTTCCTGGCACGAGTCTAATTCTTTTTATACCTTATTTCCTCTTTTGTTCTTCCTTAAGTATTTTTTGTGCTTGTGGTGGTTGAATAAATAGGGGCGTTTTGTTACTATTTGTAGTGAAGTAGATAAGTAATATCAGATTGTCAGATCAGTAATAAAGAATTTCATGGATAATGTGACAATGTTTTGATGTCACTTTACATAACTTTGTTCCTCATCTTAACAGGCAGCACAAAATAAGTGACATACTGTATGAGTATGTTTGTGATCACCACTTTAATATGATAAGATATAAAACACAGGCTTGTATTAAAATAAACCTTGATCAAAGAAGTATGCCCAATTTTGACTATAGTACTGAATTAGTTTTGTTTTTATTTTTTTCTGTTATCTTTAGCCAGTTACTCAGTGGTTGCGTCCCAAGGAAACAGAGCGGCAGTTAGTCAGTTACATTTGTCATGTTTCCTGTATGGTAGCCTGATCGGATGATGAATCAGACGTTTTGGACCAGGGTCCTTATGCAGAGTCTTTTCCAGAGTAGTAGCAGGATTTCCAACCCCAAGCATTCAAAACCCCTGAGTCAGGGCCCCAAAAACAAGATTGGCAATTTTGGGAGTCTTTTGATATGCCTTCTGGTATTTGAGCCGGCAGGGTGCATTTGCTTCATGTTTTCAAGCTTCTCTCTCCAAAAACGGGGTCTAGAAACTCGCTTTAAAAAAAAAAAGTTGATTCTCATGCAGTCTCTTGATTCTAGCATCTCGGGCTTTAAGAAACACCAAATACTAGAAAACTTGCAATATATTGCAAGAGGTGGCACCAATGCAATAGTATTAGCAACTTCATAAGTTACTTTCTAAAACTTCTTTCTCAAAAATATTTGAGTGAGGAATTCATAGATTCTAAGGCTGGAAGTGACTGCAGTGATCACCTAGTCCAACCTCCTGCATAATACAGTTTCTGAAACTTCCCTGAAATAATTCCCTGTTTGAACTAAAGCAGTTCTTTTAGAGACATGTCGAATCTTGATTTTAAATTTTGCCAATAATGGAAAGTCCATCAGAACCCTTGGTATATTGTTCCAGTGCTTAATTACCTCTGTTAAAAATTCATGCCTTGATTTCAGTCTGAATGTCTAACCTCTCAGCTTCCAGCCACTTCATAGTTTGTGTTATTGGTAAACAAACTAAAATAGATGTTTTAAATTATTTATCAATTTCGCTTGTCATAAAATATAGACGTGACCATACATTGGAATGTAAACGTTTTGGAATGAATAGCTTAACTAACATAGTGATAATGTGCATGCACTTGTGTAAGATTTAACTTACGTGAACCTTGCTTAATTTCTTTTCTTTTGTCTTTTTTTTCCTTTTGTCATTGTTTTGATGAGACCATCGTTGTGCAAACTTGTCAAGACTTACTGAGACATAACTTTTGTGAACTCTTTTATTCAGTGTGATTCCATAGATAATATGTTCATCTGTTACAACCAGTAAGCACTGTGAAATCAGTTAAATGTTTGGATGTCTTTTTATTTATATAGACGCTGGTTTTCGATACAGAATAATCAGCTTGTTTACCAGAAAAAATTTAAGGTAGGTACTGTACTTCCAATACCCAAGAATGTGATTAATGGGAATTAGGGGGTCTGTTGATTAGAGCAGAGGAATGAAAGTTGAGAGATGCTGCCCCTCACTTGCAACATGACCTTGAGCAACCTACTTAATTTCTCTGTCTTCGTTTCCCCGCCTATAAAATGGGGCAATATCAGCTTCGTAAATCTCTGAGATCCCTGAGTGATAGGTGATCCATAAGTAAGCATTATCATCATTGAGGCTCATGATAGTGATTCCACGGGTAGGGCCGCATTCTAAAATGAGCACAAACGCCTGTTTTTCTCTAAAGTAGGCTGCTGGTCACTGTTAAATTTCATATAGGGTTAGTTTTTATGCCCTTTGAATTTTCTATGCAGTTTTTGTTTCGCTTTCATTCAGAAATTTGTAATAGGAAGACTTTAAATTGGGCTTTAGTTTAAATTTGTCAGTGGCAGTTTTGCTTTTCATTGTTGGCTGATACCACTTTTAAAAACATCGTCTGTATTCATAGAACTTGGGAGAGATGTGGCACCTGGGCAAATCTGGTGCAATAGGTAGTTTTGTTTTTTAAGTAATCTTCTTCTTATAATTGAAAATGTTTGTGTGCACACAAAGCTGGTTGGGGTCAGGAACATGCAGTTTGTTTGATTGGGAGGTGCAGGTGGGCAGGTCCACATACAAATTTCTCTGTCAAAAGCTACACTTTGGTCAGATTTTATCCTACAAGAGAAGCTATGTGCAGCTGCTGCTGGACAAAGTATTCTATGATGCGCCATCAACAGCTATGTTTCTACCCCTACTGGTCTGCTCCCTGCCTACTTATCCACCTCCCACCCCTAATTAAAAAAAATTCTAGGAAAGGAATACATGAAAAGCTTTGTTGTGAAGCACTTGGGGTTGCTACACACAAGATGCCTGACACAAACCCACAAAAGCAAGGCTATGAAAAGTTAAGCTACGTTATATAATAAAAACACACACACACCCTCTTTTCTTCTACCCACAAGCACACACCTTACTATTTTCACAGCTACGAAATACCACAGATCATGCAGAGCATCCTTAACCCTGCACCACCGGAAGCTCAGGGAGGCTAACCTTCTTCATTCCCTTCAGCAAATATGCCTGTACGAAATTCTCCGTTCCCCACACAACTAACTTCTAAACCAAACACTCACAATTACTAGTGTTCGGGGAGAAGAGTCTAATAAAGGATTGTGTGCAGAAGGGCAGAAGTGGTGGGGAGGAGGGGGCAGAGTTAATGTTAGAAATTGTCATAGTGGATCAGAACAGAGGTCCATCTAGTCCAGTGTCTTGTGGCCAGTAGCTGGGCATGGTGCGTGGTCTGTTGTGTAAGGTGGCTCTGGTAATGGTTGGATATATGCTTGTGGGTGGACAGGAAGAATGAATGTACTGATTAGGTGGCTTTTCTTTTTTCCCTTTGGGGGTTTGTTAGGTATGGGAGTGTGTGGCAATCCTAACTGCTTCATGATAATGTTTTGTGAGCAGTATTATTATTATTATTGTTGTACCACAATCACACTTAGAACCCTTAACAAATATTATACTTTGATGCTATTTTAAGGGTTTTGTTATTTTTTTTATGGACCAAATTTTTAAAGCAGCTTCAACCTAGCATCTGATTTTGCACTTGCAGTGAAATGTGGGCACATTTAATTAGAATCATAGAATCATAGAATCATAGAATATCAGAGTTGGAAGGGACCTCAAGAGGTCATCTAGTCCAACCCCCTGCTCAAAGCAGGACCAATTCCCAGCTAAATCATCCCAGCCAGGGCTTTGTCAAGCCGGGCCTTAAAAACCTCCAAGGAAGGAGACTCCACCACCTCCCTAGGTAACGCATTCCAGTGTTTCACCACCCTCCTAGTGAAATTGTGACCCTTCTCCGTCTGGTTTGCAAGCTAATTATGGTCTTCTCAGAAAAAACAGTGGTACTCAGTTGAGCCACTCTGCTGTTTAAATGTCAGCTGTCAATCAGTCTACTTTTATAGGAAAAGGGGTGTTCTCGGGAACACCTGTATTAAATTTTCATACACATAATGTTTAACTCCTACTATGGATATCACATGTAATCTGTTTTGATGAAAGGGAAAAATTGGAAAGCAGTTGAGACTAGCAGTGGCTTCAGTAAGTTTCTCCCGTCACCATAAACTTGAGTTGTTTTGTTCATTTTACCTCTTTCTAGGATAATCCCACAGTAGTCGTTGAAGACTTGCGGCTTTGCACAGTTAAGCATTGCGAAGACATAGAAAGACGTTTCTGCTTCGAGGTAGTCTCTCCAACAAAGTAAGGGGTAATTTTTTTTTAAAGTTCATATATAACACGAGTTTTACGTTTCAGTTTCAGACTTGGAACTCAAGAAGGCCATGTAGGGTTCTGGACTAGAGGACCTCTTGAAGTCTCTTCCAATCCTATGATTCTATGTTTTGGGAGTGGTCACAATGGGAAAAGAATCTCAATCGCTTTGTTCTCTAAATTCTTGGACCTGGAGCATGTGATATTTCTGGGCAGCAGTAGTGACTATTCAGTCTGCTTTTTGCACTTGTAATAAATATACATCCTGGTGCGCTTTACACAGTAGTACAGTTGGTAGACAGATTGCTGCTAAACGGATCAGTTGCAGGCAGTGCTGTCAGGCTGCTTCTTAATAGTACAGAAAATGGCTTCCAGTTACTTCAGATAATTTCTAAATTCAGGAATAAGCACAGCATAGATGTAATAGCTGCTTCTGCAATAGTCAATTACACTTCAGTTCCCACTGAATAAAAGGAAAATACTGAATTTTTAAAAAGTCAGTACTAGCCCAAGCAGCACCATGCAGTATAAAATACTGCCTAGTGTGATGAGAGGAAAGGCAGCTCTGCATGTGCAAGAACTGGACATTCGTGTCACTTTAGTGTCCTGTGGTACAAGGCCAGCTGCTCTTGCGGGGCTCTGTGTGTTTTCTCTTCTCCATCTTAAAATTTGTCTGTTTGCTGCTCTTTCTCCCCCTATCCTGTGGCCAAATTCTACCTTTATTTGGCTTCTGCCTACCTACGCTTTCTCAACCCTTCAGTTTGACATTTGATGACTTTGTTTTCTCTGAATGCTAGCGTGGGCAGCAGTTTTTCCTCCTCTTTAAATCCCTGAAGTTTCCTGCCTTTGAATTCAGTCTCATATGTTAGACGTCAGAACTCTGTGCCTTTTCTAGGACTGATGTCCGTGTCCTATTTAGTCAGTCATGCAGGTAAATGGGAGGTGAGGATGCAAAGCAGAAACTTCAGATAACCATATGGAAATTAAACAGCAAATTAAACTATCCTTTGGGTTTCTTAGGGTGTTAGATTTGAGTATTTTGAGGCAGGGAATGTCTTCATTCTGTGTTTGTGAAGGGTCAAGCACATATCAGCTGTTAACAAGAATAGTAACTGTGTGGTGTAGTATGGATACAAGGATGCGCTGAAGTTCCTAACATAAAACTTGCTTAAGAGTCTGGCTTCTAATGAGTGAGTCTCTTCTTTGAGCCAATTGGTCAGTTTGCTTGAATCTTAAAGTCTGTGTCTTATTTCTCACAGAAGCTGCATGCTCCAGGCTGATTCTGAAAAGCTGCGGCAGGCATGGATTAAGTCTGTTCAGACTAGTATTGCTACAGCATATAGAGAGAAGGGGGATGAATCCGAGGCAAGTATATGTACCTTTCAAGATCCAATAATACAGTAAACTATTTCTGATCCTTTTTTCTTCATGAGAATTGCAGAAGAAATTTAATTATTTTTGTGAGGTCTCTGATCTGTGTATACTGAATTAACTTTTCATCTAATTAAGGTTATTTTGACCATTATGTTTTGAATCAATAACTTCTTTCAGTGATTATCTATACAGATTTCAATGTTGGAATGCATGTGCACAGATTGGGTTATTTTGAATGACTGTGTCTGTTAAGGGCTCCCAGGGCACAGGTGTGGTTCCGCTCCCACTGTAGATGAGAGAATAAGGGGCGAGGTGGCCTTAACCACCTTGCAGAGCACCAGCGTGTGTCCCAGAGCCCAGGGGTAAACAATACCAACAACTACCGAGATCTTGGTCCTCATTCAGATACCAGTCCTAGCAACAATTCCAACAGTGTCCCTCAGAACTACTGAGGAAATGTCAGTGGTGCCACCAGCAATGCTCACCAGTCTCATCCGCGATAGCCCTGCAGCGGGGACAAACACCAAGGAAGCCGTTTGGATGGGACACTTGAGAACTCAGCTAAATCATCTGTGGATCTACCCCCCTTAGTTTCTGTTTGGCATCCGCCTTTATTGTTTCAAACAAATCTGAGTTAGCATGACCTTGGACTGGTGGGCCCCAGAGGTTGTGAAGAAAGGTTCTCACCCAGTTTCAAACTGTTCACCTTGCCCACACCCATCCTCCACCTCCCGTCCATCTTCAGGAACTCTTCTAATGAGGCACTTCTACAACTAGAAGTCAGCTCCCTACTACAACTGGGAGCTGTAGAGGAAGTTCCTCAAGAATTCAGAGGAAAATGCTTCTACTCCCACTACTACTTGATCCCAAAGAGGAATGGTGGGTGGAGACACATCCTAGGTCTGTGATGTCTGAATGCCTCCATTGATGTTTCAAGTTCTGGATGGTCACCTTAGCCTCCATCAACCCTCATTGGATCCCATGGACTGGTTTGCAGCTCTTGACCTACAGGATGCTTATTTCCACATCTAAATAGTCCTGGAACATAAACAATTCCTGTGGTTCATGGTACGAACATCCTGCTCTCAGTACAGGACCCTACTCTTTGGTCTGGATAGCCTGAGCCACGTTAAAAAAGTCCTTCCCCAATAATATTTGGGTTGGGTTATGGGGAACAGCAGCAACTGTTAATTCAGCTTGCAAATTCTCAATTTCCATGTGCACTTTAGCCAAAGAATTTTGTGACCCTCTACTAACAAAAGCTCTGCCATCTGTCCTGGCAGTATGTCTTCCTCCTGGACAAGGTCTCTCCGGACCACAGAAATTTCTGCGCCAGAATCCTTCCACCCAGGGAGTTCTTTTCCATTAACTCTGTCAGCCTTTATGTGGTTCTTGCCAGGCTGTGCAGTTGCTATTTTTACAAACCCTGTGTGATAAGTGTCAATTGCCTGAGGTACCTCTGTGCTCTGGGTAGCAGCATTTCCATGAGTTGCTTGCTGCTTGTTCCCACTCAGCACAGGGCATTTATTCCTCAGGTGCTCAGTGGAATTACAATGATAGCACCTTCTGGGCTCTTCTGGTTTTTACAGGAGATTTGGGACGAGGACTGGAGGAATTACTTAGGGAGGTGAGCACCTACCCTCCCATCCACCCTTCTTCTTCCCGGGGTAAAACGAGGACCCTGCTTCCTACCAAACTTACATATGGTGGGAATCCTTTGTTTCCCAGTTTGGTCTCCACCCTTTCTGTGGAAAAATACTCGCAGGCCAAGATGGGGTCCAGTACCAGGTGACATAACCACATGACCCTGCAATGTCAAAGCAGCATCTCAGGAAGGTGGGAGATTAGCATCTTCAAAGTCCTATTGTCCTCCCTAATGGCTCATTGACTAACCAGCCAGTCTTGTGGGCATTCCCCGTGCAAACACTTTTGTAATCGATACATAGTCTATATTCCTAACTTCAGATACAGAAATGATACATGCATACAAATTGAATAATCACATTCAGTAAATCATAACCTTTCCAATGATACCTTACATGACGCATCGTGCATAAAACATCTTAATTATGCCATATTCATATCATAAGCATATCTCTATGAAGAATATGGGGAGTAGTGCCACAACATACACACTGACTCTCTGATGTAATATACGGAATTCATAGGAGCAGTGATAGATTCCTAGTTGGCAAAAGCATACCTGCCACAGCACAGACATCAAACAGTGACAGACGTACGACAATTTTATGTGCACCTGGTAATGCAAGTGAAAATCTGCCTGAAGCTTCTGGGGCACATGTCATGTATGTATGCCGTGCAGCTTGCTAAACCTCAACGCGTGGTTAAGATCTGTGTATTGACCCAAGAGAGACTGTATGGACGTGTGGATTCCTCTCCACAGAGGGTCTTTCTTCATGAGACTAGTGGGTACACCCAGACCAGGAGTGCACAAGAGCTCCATTGTCTGCATCCTTCCTTTAAATGAATCTGATCACGAATGCCTTTCCCTGTAGGTGGGGAGCACACTTGGACCAACTCCAGATCCAGGGGAAGTGGTTGGCTCTCATGTCATTCCTTCATATCAGTGTGTTGGAATTCCGAATAATTCAGTTGGCATGCAGAGTATTCTTACCTCTCCTTTAGGGTCTCCCTATGCAAGTGCTTACATACAATACCATGATGATGCACTACATCAACAGGCAAGGAAGGCCCTATCCTCCCCCTTGTGCCATGAAGCCATGAGGCTGTGGTTATGGAGTATTTGGCACCAGTCACCCAATAGCTCTCCATCTCCCAGGCCTGAGGAACACCTTGGTGGGCCAGCTCAGCAGAAACTCTCCAGGAGCCACGAGTGGCCCCTCAGGCCCTTGGCTCTCCAGACAGTCTTTTGCCGATGAGGCTACCCAACAATACCCTTGTTTGTGATGTGCCACAATGTCAAATGCCAGAGACTTTGCTCCAGAAGAGGCGGAGTCTGGGATCCCTCACAGGTGCTTTCCTCATCTCTTGGTCTCCAGACCTCATATATGCTTTTCTCCAGGGTCCTGTGAAACTTCAGGCAGGATTCAGGGACCGTCTCCTGATAGCCTCTGCTTGGGCCAGACACTTCTGGTACTTCTAGCTGATGAGACTGTCAGTTCAGAGGCCGGTCACCTCACTGAGTCTGCCTCGCCTGCTCTCTCAAAATAACAGTCAAGTTCTGCACCTGAACCCGGAGTAACTGAACCTCACAGCCTGGATACTGGCTGGCTGATGTCCACCAGGAGGAGTTGTTTGCTGGCAGTCCTTGACATCTTGTTTCAGAGCAGGAAACTGTCTACAAGACCAACTTACCAATGTAAATGAAGCAAGGTGGATTGATTTTAAGTCACTTTTTAAATAACTGATTTTTAATAATTATTTAAATCAGCAAGCAGGAGACTGTCATCAATTTTAATCTTGTTTTGCATTTGTATTTTTTAGTTTTTTCTACAGAAAGATTGATTCTCATTGATTGATAACTATTAAAACATGTTGATTTGTAACTAAATATAGTCTTTACCCAATTATTCTGACTAGGAGGATACACTATCTGCACACATTTATTTAAGCAGTTATATAGCTTAACTTACATTTATTCAAAGTATTAATTTTTACATTTTTATGTTAGAAAGTGGTGAATGATGCATTTCTTATTTAGTAAAATTAATAATTTTTTAACTTGTGATTTGTGTCAAGTTGTGTTTGGATGGAAATTCAAACAGTTAAAATGCACAAACATTTCAAATTGTTTATTAGTTAAATAAAATGAGCAGTATGCATAAGGGAAAAATGGTTATAAAAACATGTATTACATTTAAAACTAACTGATTTATTAAACAAAAGTATTATCAATTAGTGAATTGAACTAATTTTTTTTGGTCACCATGTCCTTCAAGATTTTAGAACTAGTAGCTTTCATCCTCTAACACCCAATTGTTGTTTTATAGATTGGGAGAGGATAACAAGCTTTCCTGCTGTTTCTTAACTATGAATGAACTAGTTTAATAAATTGAAATTAAGAAAATATTCTCTGTGTACCTGTAAAAAAAAAAGGTTACTGCTATCATAAGCTGATTTAGCACTTCAGCGAATTCTGGGTGCAGGTGCTTAGCCAGTGACTTCCACCAGTTCAGTGGTTTGACTTTCTTTGAAACTTGGCAGCAAACATGTACTGCTTACTATTGTTTAGTGTATCTGATTTTAATAGATTATACTAAGGTTAGTCCTTAACACAGGCTGTCAAAGTTTCAAATTTAAATGATTTCATTTTTTTAAAATAAACCTATATTTAAATAAAATCCTATTTTTAAAAATAAAATTTCAAATACTGATTTTTTTAATCTACCTTACTGTAGGGGGATTAACCGTGTTCATCCCTGTGTGTATTCCACATGTGACATGCATGTGCATCAAGTGCTTGTGGCTCAGAAACCTTTCACGTAGTGTCTGTCGGTCCTTGCCCGAGCCCTGGTCCATGCCTGCATCCAGGGTATAAGGGGAAGTACGAACCACCTGCCTCTGCAGTTCCTTCTTACCATCACATGGCCTGAGTCGGAATCTCCTCTGTCTGAAGATAACTTTGCACTCTTTCTTACCTATAAATATAATTGCATCTAGTTCTTAGTCTAGTGTATTTGGTAGTTTTTTTATAGTTAGTGTAGATCAGTTTTTCCCTGCGCGAGGGACCCTCTCCATTTCCCCTCTTGGGAGGAGAACTATGCCCAGGGTTCAAGAACTCTCTTGTCCTTGCTGCTTCTTGGTCAGCAACGACTATCAGCGCTATCTTTACAGCCTCAGGGAGGCACATTTCTCTGCCCTTTCCTCCCTGGATCTGAGAGGGGAGAGGAATGAGAGCTTCGACTGAGGAAATACCTAATGGAAAAAACGAAGAGACCTCAGTTGGCTCCAGGCCAGGGTGAGTTCCTGGTTCGTTGGCCTCGGCACTCATGTAGCACCCTTCCAAGCATAAGCTCTGGAGCAGAGGCCAGATCTGATAAAGCTAAAGACTCGTTGTGTCAGGCTTCTCGTGAAAGTTGGGGACACTGCACAGAAACAAGAAAAAATGCCCTTCCAGGTCTGTTCTCGAGAGAGAATCCCTCCTCAGCTCCTTCCAAATCGGGTAAATCCTCGCGCTCATGTCCTAAAGACTTACCCTCGGAAGTTTAAGTGGGGCTAAGGTGCACAGGAGCAAGTGTGACGTTTTGGAGATCACCAAGAGCAGTAAGGGGTTCTATCACCATCTGCCCTGTAACCTCGGGTGCCTTCATGCTGTTCTGCTGTGGCTCACATCCCTGACGCTGGACCAGCTGCTGGCCTCCTCCCTGACTAGCTTCGCTGCTAAGCAACCAGTGAGCCCAGCTGCAGTGCCTTGGAACTGACAGAGTAGCCACAGCCCCTGATTTACCAGCCAAGCTTATAAGCCTGGCCCCTATAGCAGATGAGTGGATGCTCAGTGCGTACCAGTCCTGCAGCTGTGCTTGCCCTTGTTCCAGCTCTGCTCCAGCCTGCTTCCAGTTCTTGCCCCTGCTCTTCTCCAGCCCCGTTCCCTTCTGGCTTCAGTCCTCTGCTCCACATCTTCCCTATGACTCTGGTTGATCCTCCGGCTCTGGCATTCAGCTTCTGTCCCTCCGGTACGGACCCTTGGCCTGTTCCTGAACTCTGTCCACCCTGGACCTAGCTCTGATCTTTCATTTCAACCACTAGGCTTGACTGTCCACAGCTCAGTGGCGACACCTTCCTACAAGCCCAGGTACTTCTTGTAGGGTAACTCCAACAGCCCTTCCAGTTCCGAGTCTGCCCAGGTTTGTCCTTTTCGAGTTCTTAGGTACCTTATGCTCAGACTGTTCCCCTCTGTCAGCCCCTCGGCCATCCACTCACTTTGACATCCACATGCCACACAGTTTGCTGCTTGGGGGGAAAAGTAAACAAAAGGTTTACCTAACAGAAAAACAGATTCAAAGCTGAAATAGTGAGGGAAAGCAAACAGTCAAGTTACACACAAAATAAACATGAACGCAACATCAGGCTTTGTTCTGTATTTGATAAAATCCCTTTTTTAATACGAGTTACCTATTGCCTTTGGACGGTTTCCCATATATCCTCCTAGTTTGGGGATCAAGTGTTCATGGACAGCTTCCAGCTTAGACTGCTCCTCAGTTTCTGGAGGCCAACCCTCAGATCCATGCCTGCTTTTACAAGGCTTTTCTTTTTTGCTCTTAGTACATGGTGACTCATGGTCATGCAGAATGTGAAGACCCCCTCTTGATTTGAGAGCCAGGATGTCTCAATGTCTTTCCATTACCTTCAGTGGTCCACCATTGTCCTATCCTGGGCTGGGCAATGAATCCGTACTTGAAGTTGGTTTGGTGTCAATGACTGGCTAGGAGGTGCCTCTCCCTGTCTGATTGCTCACTGTACTACTGTAAGGTCGAGCTGAAGTTTTATGGACTGAGGCTTATACCTCCCTGAAGGATATCTTCACCCTCCCATACCCATAATCACCTGGGTTTTTGGGTCCAGTCCTTCTGAGGGACGTATCCACATCAGAAAAGGAATCAACTTCAAGGCAAAAGAGCTACTCCCTAATCCTGAGTGGGAAATACACAATTCAGTGCTAAACAAAATCTTCATTCAGTGGAGAACTCCATCTTGGGACCCGTTCGCCTCTGATGTACAAGGAGTTCAACATATACTGCTCTAGAGCAGCACTGGGTCGGGACTCCAAGGGCGATGCCCTTCTACGATCCTGGATAGACCACTTGAGTTTTTTCCCCTATTTTGCTGCTGCTGTAGGTTCTATGGGAGATTCATCATGACAAAGGGCAAGTCATTTTTATTGCATTCAACTGGCCCAGGCTATTCTGATTTACAGACCTCTTGTGAATGTCTACCCATCCACCGTTCGACCCTTCCTGGATCCATCACTAGAGAATGGCAGGACCATACATCCCAGCCCATACTGTTTCCACCTCACGGCCTGGTATCTGTAAGGGGATCAGACCTAGAATGTTCATGTTCGGAGGCTGTTCATCAAACTATTCTTAATCACAGCAGACAATACTCCACCAGAAAATGCTATCTTGCTAGATGGAGGCACAACAAAATCATTTATCTCCAGAGACACTAGGTATTCCTGTTGTTCTAGAATACCTCCTCACTCTTGAGAAGTTGGGCCTTCCTATTAGCGTGCTGCAGGTCCACCTAACAGCAATCAATGCCTTGCATCCTCGGGTTGCGATCTATTCTATTTTGACTCACCCCATAACAATCAGATTCCTGAAGGGTCTCACTAGCGCCTTCCCACCAGAAATGAAGCCAACAGCTAACTGGGACCTCTGTCTTGTACTCTCAATACTTACTAAGCCGCCCTTTCAACCGCTGGCCATGTGCTCGATGTCCCACCTATTCGCAAAGGTTGCCTCACATCAGCCAGGATGGTGAGTGAGCTAGGGACATCATGGCCAACCTACCATATGGAACTTGTCATAAAGAAAAGGTATCCCTTTGGCTCAACCCAAAATTCATCCCTAAGGTAATCTCCGGGTTCCACATAAATCAGGTCAATTAACTTACCAGTATTCTTGCCAAAGGCTCATAACTCCAGTGAGGAGAGGAGGCTTCACTCTCACCATGTCAAATGAGCTTTGGCATTCTGCCTACAAAGAATGAAACCAATGAGAAAAATGCCTTGACTATTTGTTGCTATAGCAGAGTGAACACATGGACAAGTAATACCTGTTCAGAGACTGTCTCTGTGGATTTCTGTCCTCCTTTACTGTCAGTGCATCTCCCTCCCCAGGACGGCGTAAAGGCCCATTCCACTAGAGCACAAGCAACCTCAGAATCCACTCTTTGATAAGCACCTATGGATGACATTTGTAAGGTGGCAACCTGGCGTTCCAGCCACACTTCCGTGAAGCATTACACTTTAGTCCAAGCCTCTTCTGCAGATGCAGCTTTTGGAACATTTGTTATGGACCTCTGTACCACCTGCACCCTTGTGTTCCCCTGCTATTTGACTCTTGCTTACCAGCCACCCATGTGTGGAATACACAAGGATAAGCACTCAAAGAAGAAATGGAGGTTGGTATTTGTAACTGGTGGTTCTTTGAGATACATGATCCCTATCTGTATTCCACCACCTGCCCATTGTCCTCTCTGCTTTGGATTGGATTCACGGTAGTGAAGGAACTGGGGAGGCAAGTGGTCCACAGCTCCCATTATAACCTTTGGTGCTGAGCACAAGGAGCTCCAGGGCACAGACCAGCAGACGCTGCTTGCAAGATTTTCTGATCTCAGGTGCCTGGTGCGCGTGCATGTGGAATACAGCCAGGGACCACACATCTCGAAGAACCTCCAGTGACAGGTAAGTAACATCCATTTTTATAGCAGTGATTGAAATGTCCAGCACAACTGGCTACTGCTATGTTTAAGCCCCAGGTTTCTACCGAGAAGTTAAGGATGTTTTGCAGTTACACATCTTTCCTTTCAGTTGTTTAGCAATAAAATGGTTATTGATAAATGTGGAAGCTTCCTCCAGGGTCATCGCAAAGTTAACTGCTGTGCCTCTAGTTCTTCCTTTTTTTGCCTCTTTCTAGAAACTAGAGAAGAAATCATCCCCTTCTACAGGAAGCCTAGAATCTGGCAGTGAGTCAAAGGAGAAGTTGTTAAAAGGAGAAAGTGCTCTACAGCGGGTTCAATGTATTGGTGGTAACATCGCCTGTTGTGACTGTGGCCTGGCAGATCCTCGTTGGGCCAGTATTAACCTAGGAATCACACTGTGTATTGAGTGTTCTGGGATACACAGGTAGGTAAACCCTTCAGACATGCAGCATGGCCGAAGCATTACTTCATCATGAGGGGTTTTTCCATCTTGTAACCTGGGAGGCAAGATTAGAGACCCCTGCATGCAGATAGAATTAAGATAACAGCTTGATCTGCAAGAGGGACTAATAAGCTTGCCTAACGTAAGACAGTATGTTGGCATACAGTAGCTATGTATTAACAGGAGGCTTTTTTTTTCTGTTTAGGAGTCTAGGAGTCCACTTTTCAAAAGTTAGATCCTTAACACTAGATACATGGGAGCCTGAACTTCTAAAGGTATGGTAACCCTTTATGAGAAAAGAATTTCTAAAAATGATAGTAATAGTTTGTAGCAGGAATTGAATTTTTTGTCTAATTGTTGGTCTAGAGCTAGTGGTTGGAAATGACTTTTGGCACAGAACAATGAGTAGTGGGCCAGGTAGCCTTGGAAAATGAAAGAGGATTATCATATTTTTATTCACAGCATTTTCAACCTGATTTAAGCACAATAGCTAATGAAATGTGAGTTACAAACCCAAGCCCAACACCATTTGAAAAAAGGGATTCCAAGACTTCACTTGGTATAGAATATTGATGTTCAGGACATTACTACAATTGCTTCAGATTTCGTGTACGCTCGTGGGGGTGGGGGGCGAAGGGGAGGGTTATGTGTATGTACATATTTATCAGAATGGTGTGATTAAGATCCAGTGTCACGTGATGAATAGAAAAAATGTTTTATGCATTTGTGCAGTTAGCTGGTCCAAAGCATTTGTTTCTAGCTAGGATGGTTCACAAGTTATTGGGCCTTACTGCTTTTCTACTCCTAAAAAATACCCTGTAAAAATGGCAGCAGGGATGAGGGTGCGGATTTCATCGTGTTTGTGTCGTGGATTTCCACCTCAAATGTGTTCATTTTACAATTAAACACTTCCCGTCCCTTTAAAAGCCAGGTTAGCAATCTCTGTCTAGGTCTGAGAGTCAAGCTATGTTCTTTCCTTCTGGCACACCACTGCCAATAACAGTTCGGCAAGGGAAATTCTACTTGCAGTGCAGCCTCTGTACCATCCAGGGTTTGTACAGGTGTAAGTGATTCTGTTGATATATGAGATGGACTAGAACTCAGTGCATTGCCTCTTACGTGGGCGGGCTCTGCAGGACTAAGAGGAGTAGATTCACAAAAATACCTTTTACTGAATAAAGTGTGTAGGTATGGCTGAGTGAATAAAAGGAGGATGATTTTTACATAATCACTTTTCAGACTACAATCACACTTTAACCTGCTGCTAGTCCTTTGTAGTGCTTTTTTGGTACTTGCCATTTACCAGCCCAAACAATTTTTTCATCACCTCATTTGGAAGTCTGTTCTCTTATTCACCATTTTTAAAATACTTCTTTGTAACTTATTTCCTAAAAATACATTGGAGTAAAAATCATTAGCCCTACCCTTACAAGGTTTGTTAACAAACTATTGTAAATGAAAGATCTCAAGAGGCCCAAACACTGCAGTGATGGGCGAGGTATGAATATCACTCAGAGAGTTAACGCCTTTTATAGTTGTGCTGATATTTTCTTGTCTTGTAGCTGATGTGTGAATTGGGGAATGATGTCATCAATAGAATCTATGAAGCAAAAGTTGAAAGAATGGGAGTTAAGAAGCCACAACCTGGAAGCCAAAGGTAGTGATTTAGTTTGGTTTTACTGATCTTCCTGTAACTAGTGCTATAAATGTTCTCCATTTAAACTCTCTGCATTGTCACTTAGCACCAATAACTGAATTTTGTCTTTGTCTTGCTGATTTGTGCCCATTTTGCACCATTGCTCCTTAGGGTCAAATGCCTAATGGCTTCAGGTTCTCTTCCATCCCGATTGCTGCAATCCGCTGTGGAACAGCCTATTTCTCTGTGCTGTCATTCAGCAGCCCAGCATTTACTGGGGCGAGGAAGTGAAATCTGCTTTTCACTGACATGTCTTTGCCAGGAAATTCTCAAAACTAACTTGATTCATAGAAGCTGCTTATGGTGGAGGCTAAAGCTTTTGTGTTCTCATCAGCACTCCACCAAATCCTCCCTTTTGGCTTCTACTTATCTCCCTTCACCCTTTCTCCAGTCTCTTCCCCCTTCTTCTGCCCCTCCCCCCAATCCTGTCATTCTTTCTCCTGCAGCCTTAGGCTATGTCTACGCTACGGACCTTACAGCGCCACAGCTGGACCACTGCAGCTGCGCCGCTGTGAGCTCTCTCGTGTAGTTGCTCTGTGGTGGTGTGCGAGAGCTCTCCCACTGGCATAACACACACACACACACACACACACACACACAAGCTATGTCTGGGGGAGAGTATGTCCCACCACCGTAGCGCTGTCCACACCAGTGCTTTTGTCGGTGACATTTATGTTGGTCAGGGGTGCGTTTTTTTCATACCCCTCACCAACAAAAGTTTTGCCAACGAAAGTACTAGTGTAGACAAAGCCTTACTTTAGCCTTCTCCACCTTATCTTCGTCCCCACCAGTTCTCATGTTCATTAATTTCTCCCTCAGCTCCTTCTCTGCAACCATCTCTTTGCTGCTGACAGCATTTGTTATGACCCTAGCTCTCCTGGCATAGCTGTTATCTCTAGGGTGATCAGATCACAACACTAAAATATCGGGACACATTGGGGTGCCGTCAGCCCCGCCCACAGTCCATCCCCGCTCCTCCCCGGCTCCGCCCCCCGGCCCCCCCCCCCCCCCCCCCCCCCCCCGCCTTCCTCCACCCCTCCCCCCCCCCCACCCACCGCTCACCTCCTCACCCCCACCGCCCGCCGCTCGCTCGCCTTTTCACCCTCCCCGCTTGCCTCTTCACCGCTCCACTGTTCACCCCTGATGGCACTGACTTCCCCTCTGCCAGGTAGGTGCTCGTCCACCCCCTGCCTTTTCCCACCCAAGCATCCGCCCTCGCTCCGCCCCCATTCCGCCCCCTTCCCCCAAGTCCTCGCCCCTGCCCTGCCTCTTCTCCACCTCCTCCCCTGTCCAAATCCTCGCCTTACTCCTTCAGGAGGCCATCATCGGCCATCCTTCTCCTGCGCTGATGCTGATTCCCTAGTTTCCCCCTTTTCTCCGTCCCAGCCCTTAACCTGAGTGACTTCAAATTTTATGCTGACGATAGTCTGACTCCAGGGCTATTCACTTCCTTGCCTGCAGCTATGAAATACACCTCTACCAACTATCTCTGCCACTCCATGACTGACCACCTCCTCACAAAACACTGCTCTTTTCTGAGCGCTCCGCGTCAGGGTTCCCTCTCTCATTGCCACTTTATTGCATTCAGTGCTGGTCCCCTTCCCCCATTCTCCTCCTTCAGGCACAGTGACTCTCTGCTGCTCTTGCCTTCTCTTTCCTTCTCAGAGCTCCCTCCTCTCCTGACTCCATGGCTGTGGCCTTCAGCTCCACCTTACCTAGACATGGCTTCTTGATTCCTGCGTCCACCATTCTGGCTGCCAAAACCAACACCAGTCCTGGATCTTTCCTCGCTCTCACTGTCTTCTTGCTCCCGCTCTCATTCTGCAAAGTACTACTAGTAGAAGTCTCCTGGGAAATTTTATCCTCTTTTTTTCAGTGCTGCTTTGTTCCTTGCCCCATACAATACTTCCCTTCTGTCCTCTTTTTTTTATTCTCCACCACACATTCACTCTAGGTTCTTCTCAACAACCTTCAAGTAGGTATTTCTGATCCTGCCACTCTCTCCTCTCATTCCTGACCATGAAGCATTGGAAAAGCTGTCCCCAATCATATATAACAATAGGTCTCCAATCTTTCATTCTGTGGGCCACTTTATAAGAGATCTCTTTACAGAACACTTCCATACCCAAATTACAGTTACCTGCTGCGTGTTCTTACACAGTTTCATGCTCTGGACCGCCACGGTTTGCAGATCACTCGTGGTGCATGGATGCTAGAAAGTCTCTGCTGCAGGATGCTTGACATCATTCCCACTAGTGTCTTGGCTGTTCTTCAGTAACTCCAGTGATAGTGGTTTTAGCAACCCTTCCGTTAGTTTATTCCTGTACTTGAGTGCTCTTTCTTAGCTCATGCCTGAAAGCTGGCTGAAAAATAAAATGACCTGTTTGTCTCTGCCACACATGCAGGTTGATGGCACCCTGAGGTCAGGGAAGAGCATTTCAGTGTAGGTTATGCTGCAGCTGCCTGCTTTTCACCTAGCATCATTCATCACTCACGCGTCCAGTCCTTGTGATCTCGTAACTTTCCCAGGCATAACATCAATATTTACATAAAAATCTAAATGGACAGTATTTTATTAGGTTGCTGTTACATTTATAAAGATACAGTACACAGATGTTTCTAAAGTATAACACTCTATCATGGGAGTGTAAGCTATTGTAAATATTGAATTTGGTTTTCTTATAACTTTTTGTTCAATTCACTCAACATTCTCAAAAACTCTTCTCTTGGGCTGAAATGGATGCAGACTTACTTCCAAAGTGAACTTCAAAATCTGTTCAAGAATTTTGCATTTCAGAGAGCTGGAAAATATTGCTTCAGATTTCTTAATAAAAGATTATTTTACATGCAAATAACTCAGAGGCTGAATTGCAATACTTGGATAATGGCTTTCATCTGAATGTGTGCACCACTTACTGTGTTCAGTAACATTAATATAACTTCGCTGACGTTTGTCTATGCCAGGCAGGAGAAAGAGGATTATATCAGAGCAAAATACGTGGAAAGAAAATTTGTGGAGAGACAGCCTGCATCAGTATCTCCTCCTGAGCATGGAACAAAAGTTCTGCCTCAAAGGCAGGAGGAAAATATGCACAACATCCCTGAAAAATCCCCTTTGCCAGGTGAACAAGTCACAGCTTCTCCCACAGGTATTTACACCCCTCTATCCTTGTATCTATTAGCATGTTCTTTTAAAATGTGTTACTGGTATTATTCTCTTTACTGAGATAGCAATTCAGTAAATAAAAGCCAGAACTGGGTCTCAGTTGTTCAAAGTTTTTTTCAGAGGCTCCGGGAAAAATAATACTTGCCCTGGAGTGTTTGATTTTAAGGGGGAGGAGCATCTTAAATTCAGAAATGTACTAACCACAGTCTTTCCTCCCTATTTTTATCCTCCTAAACTTTCCCAATAACTTCTTCCTGCCCTTTCCCCTCCTTGCCGCCTGCTTTGTGCTTTGCTAACTTGCATGTCCCCAGCGGTTGCTGTAAGTAGCGACGAGGTGAGGCGGGAGTCTCTGTTCTGTCCTGATGAGCTAGATTCACTCTTCTCCTACTTTGATACCTCTTCAAAACTGCGTAGTAGTAAGTACTACTCTCATGGTGGGTTCAGCATCTGCACTCGTGGTCCATTGTGTGGTGTAGCCATCTCCCTACCTGTAGTCCATTGTCTCCAAGCTATTGCATTGCTTCATGTTTCCATGAAATAATTTAAGCTTTTGACTTATCCTGACCTCTTTCCTTTTTATAAAATGGTTGCAGCTTGAACCACTGTAAGTGTCTGGATCAAAAGTGCAGTTTCAGATTATTTCTTTGAATACATTAGAAATATTGACTAGTTACCACTGTTCCCTTAAAAATAACTGGTCATGAATTCAGGACTAAGTGTAAGAGCTTGCTTTATTTTCATGTTGTCTGTGAGAGGTGGGTACCTTGGTAGCGTGAACTCTAATACATTTTTTTCCCTAAAAACAGTAAGAAGCAATGACAGTGGGACCCAGCACAGTGCCGATGACAGTAGAGAACACCTCGCCTCCATCATCTCCACAAACAGTTTGTTTGAGCCAGGTCCGTTTGATCTTGCACTTTAAAAGACGGGACTTAAGTGATTTCTTTTTCTGCTTAAAAACATGCTAGCAAAAAGAAGACTAAGACTGAGACTTGCTGGTCCCAGTAAATACTGATGTATTACTAAGATTTTCCCCTTTTCCCCTTCCTGTTCCAAGTGCCATATCAATATAGCTAATAATTCCTGTGAGTGAGCAGCAGTATCGTCTTTCACCCATTTTCCCTGTCTGTTATCCATTCTCCCTCTCAAGTGTGGTAGCAGGAAGGTAGCTGAATTCTTCTAAATCCAACTGGAAGATGTTTTTCTGTCTCAGATAATACCAAACTGGAATTTCTTTTTACAGCATTTAGAGCAGTGCTGTTTTGACTGTCCTTTGAAGGAAGGCTTCTGGCATTAAAGACTTGCATCTCTAGTTAACCACCATTCATAAAAATTGCAAATAAGTGTCCAGAGGAACATATATAAATAGCTGAATATATATTGCATCCTTGTAGATGGAATTTTGACTTACTCAGAAACAATGGGAACTTAATGAATGTACAGTTTTTGTAGGGGTCTGAAAGCAGAGCAATGAAACAATCAGAGTTGGGAGTTCCTTTAAAAGTTGCTCTTATTTCCCCAGGATACCTCCATTAGCCCAGCTGGTAAAAGCGGAAGGGTTTTCGGTATTGTCATCGGGCGGTCTGTGCCTGAAGCGCTCTGCTGCAGCATGATGCGCACACCTGCCTGATTTTCCCCCTGCAGACTCCGTAGAAATAGTCTAGAGAGTCTTTCTGAGGACAAACAGCCCTTGTGGGGTTCATTTATTGCAGAAGTCCCATGCACATAAATCATAACAAAACGTTCCATACTCCAGAATTTCCCCAGCATCGTCCAAACGGTACATACAACACACAGCTCCAGTGCCCCTCACCAGGTCTCAGCCCTCCGGTGCGACCCTGGTGCCCTTCACCAGGCCCCAGTCCACATTTCCATATGGAGTGCAACCCCGCTCTTCTCAGCAGGCAGCATCCGTCACTCTCCGTAGCCCTCTCACGGTTCCCCTGGGTCCTGTTCTCCAGCATGGAGCCATTAGCTAATAAGCCTCTCCCCTGCTCTCAAGCCCTGGCTCTCTGGCTTCGGGGACAGACTAGCAAACCTCTTGCTGCTCTCTTTCATAGATTCATAGATTATAGGACTGGAAGGGACCTCGAGAGGTCATCGAGTCCAGTCCCCTGCCCGCATGGCAGGACCAAATACTGTCTAGACCATCCCTGATAGACATTTATCTAACCTACTCTTAAATATCTCCAGAGACGGAGATTCCACAACCTCCCTAGGCAATTTGTTCCAGTGTTTAACCACCCTGACAGTTAGGAACTTTTTCCTAACGTCCAACCTAGACCTCCCTTGCTGCAGTTTAAGCCCATTGTTTCTGGTTCTATCCTTAGAGGCTAAGGTGAACAAGTTCTCTCCCTCCTCCTTATGACACCCTTTTAGATACCTGAAAACTGCTATCATGTCCCCTCTCAGTCTTCTCTTTTCCAAACTAAACAAACCCAGTTCTTTCAGCCTTCCTTCATAGGTCATGTTCTCAAGACCTTTAATCATTCTTGTTGCTCTTCTTTGGACCCTTTCCAATTTCTCCACATCTTTTTTAAAATGCGGCGCCCAGAACTGGACACAATACTCCAGCTGAGGCCTAACCAGAGCAGAGTAGAGCGGAAGAATGACTTCTCGTGTCTTGCTCACAACACACCTGTTAATGCATCCCAGAATCATGTTTGCTTTTTTTGCAACAGCATCACACTGTTGACTCATATTTAGCTTGTGGTCCACTATAACCCCTAGATCCCTTTCTGCCATACTCCTTCCTAGACAGTCTTTTCCCATTCTGTATGTGTGAAATTGATTTTTCCTTCCTAAGTGGAGCACTTTGCATTTGTCTTTGTTAAACTTCATCCTGTTTAACTCAGACCATTTCTCCAATTTGTCCAGATCATTTTGAATTATGACCCTGTCCTCCAAAGCAGTTGCAATCCCTCCCAGTTTGGTATCATCCGCAAACTTAATAAGCGTACTTTCTATGCCAATATCTAAGTCGTTGATGAAGATGTTGAACAGAGCCGGTCCCAAAACAGACCCCTGCGGTACCCCACTCGTTATGCCTTTCCAGCAGGATTGGGAACCATTAATAACAACTCTCTGAGTACGGTTATCCAGCCAGTTATGCACCCACCTTATAGTAGCCCCATCTAATTTGTATTTGCCTAGTTTATCGATAAGAATATCATGCGAGACCGTATCAAATGCCTTACTAAAGTCTAGGTATACCACATCCACTGCTTCACCCTTATCCACAAGGCTCGTTATCCTTTGCCTTCAGCCTTCCCCCGGGAACCACCTTCTGCTTCCTTCTGGGTCCATCCGACAGCCCTGATCCTTGGCAGCTCTCACCTGTCCCTGACTCCAACGCAGGCAGCTCTGATTCATCAGCGCGCGCGCTCTGTGTGTGTGTGTGTGTGTGTGTGCGCGCGCGCATCTCCCTAATCTGTTAGGGCTGGTCCGCAATTAACAGGGCTGCAACTTTCTCGCTCAGGGGGGTGAAAAAACACCCCCCCTGAGCGCAGCAAGTTGCAGCGCTGTAAAGCGCCAGTGTAAACAGTGCCCCAGCGCTGGGAGCCCCAACCCTCGTTGAGATGGGGTTTTTAGAGCAATTTTTTTAGTGTTTTTTCTCCCAACGCTGCGCTGCGACTACACAAGGCACTGTAAAGCGTTGCTGCGGCAGCCCTTTAGTGCTGCCAGTGTAAACTAGCCCTTATAGCTCCAGGTGCTGCCCCATCCTCTTCATTGGCTAAATGGGAGTGTTGCCCTGAGGGAAGAATGCCTTCCTAATCCCAGTAAGTGGTGATCTGGTCAGATGTGCTTCAGTTTGGAAACACAATTCACAATATACCTGTAGGGCAGAGAGAGCAGGGCAGCTGCTGTATGGTTGGAGAGGAGGGACATGAGCCACTCAGCTCTCTGCCTCCCCCCCCGCCCCCCCAAGCCCCCAACAGTGTGCTGAATAGAAGACAATTGGAGGCAGAGAAGGCTTTTCCTCTTCTTCTGCCCCTTCAGCTCCCCCGCACAGTTTCCATATCTGCTCTGGGCTGTGTGTGGGGGGGGTATTACAGAACATCCAAGTTACCTCTTCCTGCTGCTGTTCACCTGGAGCCCAGAGGATGCTTGTTCTTGCCAGTCTGGGTTGATCAAATGTTCCCCTGCTGAAATAGGTGGTGGGGGCAATCTCGGGTTCCAGGCCATCTTTTTTAGCACCGTCCTATAGCATTTTGCAGCATTTCTGGGTGGGATCTAGGGCTGTGTCAGTAAACCCTTTGCACCAGAAGGGAGCAGACTCAGGCTGTGTCTACACTGCACTTTCATCCGTAAAACTTGTCTGTCAGAGGTGTGAGGAAAAACACATCCCTGACCAACAAAAGTTTTACTGATTGAAAAAGTGCCGGTGTGGACAACGCTTTGTCGGCAGGAACGTGTCTCCCACTGACAAACCATCCCCCCTCGTTGGGAGTGGTTTTATTTTGTTGGCAGGAGAGCTCTCTCCTGCCGACAAAGAGTGGCTACACTGCATGTCTTACAGTGCAAGGCTTTAGCGGCACAGCTGTGCTGCTGTAAGGTGCACAGTGTATATATAGCCTTAGAAATCTTCTCGTGCTGCCAGCATTGCTGAAACATATCAGGCATCATTTTGGCAACGTGCATGCTATTCTTACTTTTGTTCACTTGATCACCAAAGATACCAGCTTCCCGCCTAATGGATCTGTGTGTCTGACATTCAGACAGCTCAGATTTCTGAATGTCTGTGTCTGAAGACGGGCTGCCCCTTGCTGTGACGGGGAATGATACAGCAGCCAGCCACTCCTTCGCCATGCCATCCCCTCCCCAGCCCCTGGATGGAATTGGAAGCTCCCTTCAGCACTTGATGCTGACTTGCTCTTTGCTTGCTGATATCAGATGACTTGTTTGCTGTTTCTCTGTAATTCTTTCCAGTTAATTGCTGACTTAGGGCATGTCTACACTTGCCATTTAAAGCGGAAAAAGTCCCTTTTTTGCGCAAAAACCGCGGGAGTGTCTACACTTGCCAATGACTTTTTGAGGTGAAACTCTGAAGTTTCACCGCAAAAAGAAAAACCACCTCCACGAGAGGCGTACAGCTCTTACCGGTGATGCTTTTGTGGTGATGTGCAAGTGAAGACACGTTCTTCCTGTTTACGGAGCTTTTAGCCTCCGCAGGATATCCCACAGTGCCTAGGTGACCACTCTGGCCAGCAGCTCTGCTGCTCTGATGCCAGGTAAACAGACATACACCCCTCCCCTGTAAAGCCCTTGGAACTTTGAAACTCCCCTTCCAGTTTTCTTGGCAAGTGCTCACTTATCTGGCCAGGTAACAGTGGCTGCTCCATGGAGCAAACACTCCCTGCTTGGAGCAATGCAGAGCTACCGGAGCTAATCAGTGTTTGGGGAGAGGAGGCTGTGCAGGGACCCGGGATGTCCCGTGATCACCCACAAGACCTATTGTCAAAATGGAGAGAGCTGCACTGTGAGACAGCTGCTCTCATCGGATGGAAGTGCTGCACATGTGAACACTCTGACGCCTGAGGAATTAAGTGAGTACACAGACCAGTGCTTCACTTCCACTGGTTCCCTATCACGTGTGAAGCTTACAGCGCAAAAACCCTGCAAGTGTAGACCTACCTTAAAAAGAACGAGAGTACTTGTGGCACCTTAGAGACTAACAAATTTATGGTGGGATGGAAATTGTTGAAATCATGAAGTTGATGGATTTCCATTTCATACAGCTAAATGCAGTGCCTTGCATGGTGACAGGTTTCAGAGCGGTAGCCGTGTTAGTCTGTATAAGCAAAAAGAACGAGGAGTACTTAGTTTTTTCTTATTTACAAGCCTGACTGCTAGAGGGAGGCCAGGCTCAGCCAGTGTGATGAGACTTTGACGTGCTGTGTCTGTGATGCATCTCTTTTGCTGATTTGTTTCAGTTCTGATCATTGGTTTGTTACACTTGGGGAATGACCCCAGCAGTTGAGCGGTGTCACCCAGGTACAGGTCATAGCCTCCAGTGTCTGTATTGGATTGGCATGTAGGATCGCCTCTTGCAGTCAGATCCTAGAGTGAATGCCGTTTTGTGGCAAGCCTCCCCAATGCATCCCATAAGTTAACACCAGCATGGTGCACAGAGCCTCAGGGAAGGAGCCTTGAGCCATGTTGAGTTCTCAGGGTTGGAACGTGGTGCTTCAGAGCAGAGCTGGCCGGATAGGCCCAGAAGCACCGTTCAACATCTTCGTAGCTATTCTTTGTTTCATAGGTCAGCGCTGAAGGGCTGTGTCCAAGTATCATCTCTGAGTCTTGATGTTTCACCCCCTTAAAACTTCCTCAAGGTGTACGTCAAGGCTGCTTCTTCCTGTCATGCACCTCTCTTGTCCTTGCTGGCAATACAACTGGACTTCCCAGACAGGCCTTTTATTCACTCTAATCTGCTCGGGGAATTGTGCAGGAGGTTCTCTGGCCTGTGCTAGGTAGGAGGTCAGACTAGATGATCACAGTGCTCCCTTCTGGCCTTGGAATCTGTGCATCTTGGTGCAGTTCCCTTGGGTCAGGCTGGTGGATCCGTAGCAGCATAGCCAGGTCACTAGTGTGGTTGCACCAAGGTGTCTGGAATCTCTTGCATCCAGTCTGCTTTCTTTTTCCTTTTCTTTAATTTGTCACAAATATCCTTATTCGTGCCATGCTGAAGAGCTGTCTGACATCGTTTTTCACTGTTATTCCCAACTAGGCTTAGAGCTTGAAAGATCTGTTCTGCACGTTTGGTCAGAGGGCAAGTCTGCAACTGTGCTAGACTAGCTTCTGTGCAGTGGAGTTTCAAGGCAGCCCCATGCAGTTCTCCTCATGTCTGTACAAAGCATCATTGCATGGACTCTATCATGCCACAAATCCTGGCTTGTGCCATCTGCTCAACAACCATTTTCTGGGTTGAGTACACAAACTCTGCTTCCAGGTACTGTGTGTGTGGTGGGTTTTTGGCATATTCGGAGCAATCTTACCTCTCTAGTCAAAACTTTGCATTACTGTTTGTTTATGCATTGTATTGACACTAGGTGGTTCCTTTGACACCTATTTCTACTGGGTTAGCTTAATAGCAAGTTTCTGTATATTACTAGTTAAGACTTTTGTATGGATGCATCCCTGGAGCTCTTCAGTTTCCTTTACAAGTTGTACCTTGGGAGAAAAGAAAATTTCTTGGCTGTGATTCTTGTTCTCTGAAATCAGATACAATAGCTAGATTAATGTTCCACAAGTACTAATAACTTGGTGGTTATTAGTAGTTTTGAATGGAACCACAAAGTGACTTTCATTGGCTGATGGAACTTAACTGTGGCCATCTGTCCCCTGATGGCAAGATGGTTCAGTGGCTCAGAACACTGTTCTGCAAAGTCTGAGCAGCCATGTGCCAGAGGCCCGGATTTGCTGTGTGGAGTGATCTATTTCTGTATTCTAAGTGTATTCAGAACCCTCTGAGAGCAAGAATTACAGGTAATTAATCTTCTTCCTTTCAGAAGGAGAAAAGCGAGATTCTTCTGTGTTTCATGATTCGAAACAGCTTCATCCAGGGCTGCAGCTTTATCAAGCTGCCTATGAGAAGAACCTTCCTGATATGGCAGAGGCATTGGCCCATGGAGCTGATGTAAACTGGGTCAATACAGAAGAAAACAAAGCGACACCACTGATTCAGGCAGTCTTAGGGGTATGTGAATTACTGCATCTTGATTCATGGGGGGAAACAGTAGAAATATCTCTGGATAGGTGATAACAGCTAAGTATTTGCCTTGCTATCTAATGATGGCATTTGATTAGTGGCACCCAAGTTGACTATAAAATTACCTTCCTTTCTCATAAAGTTATCTCTGAACATTTCTTTGTTACTGACCTGGTTGAGACCATATATACAGCCAGTACTTAAATGTGATATTTGAGGCCAAATCCTCCAAAGGCAGGATTTGGCCTTGGTTCTAAAGGGTTAAGCATTGAATTGGTCTTTTGTCTTTGTTCCTTAGGGCTCATTGGTTACTTGTGAGTTCTTACTGCAGAATGGTGCCAATGTAAACCATAGGGATGTGAAAGGAAGAGGACCACTACACCATGCCACAGTCTTGGGGCACACTGGGTAACACACTGCTGCAGTACTTGTTGAACACCCATTCTTCCCTATATTAGTTGATTTGCAAATATACTACTTGCGTTTTCAGCATTTCCTGGCATTTTAATACATGTTGAATAGCTGAGTAGTTCTTAAGGACAGTCTGACTTGGTATGCACAGCTTCTTTTCAGACTAGTATTTTTGTTCATTAACAAGCCACGTATTGGACTGTAAAGGGCTAGACTGAAAAGCCCAGTGTCCTTTTTGTAATAATATGTATTGAATGATATTTTGAAATACATCTCATGTTCTTCTATTACCAGTTGCTGCTAACTCCTGAGGGGCACTGCAGTTCTTATGAAAGGGACAAACAGATAGAACTGGTGGAGAGGGGGGCCAGAACAGTCCGATTCCTTCCTGTCAACACACACTGCTCTGCCAGTGCACCTCACGTGTGTTCGAACATTGCCTAGCACAGTGGGGCACAGATCTATGACTGAGGCCCCTACATGCTACTGCAATAAAAATAAGTAGAAAATAATGGTCTGACCTGCAGTGTCCCTGCTCTACACATGCTTGAACTGCTGTTGCCGAGAGACTGCCAGGCTTGTCAGAATGTCACCTCATCCCGGGAGAGTTTTGACGAAGGGAAGAAAAGCCTAGTGCCTTCCCTAGTATAGGTGAAGGGCCCCCAGTGCTAGGCAGCTGAACAGGATTTCAAAAAGCAACTCTCCACTGCTACAAGCAGGCACCCGACTCTAAAGACTCTTCAGCATATACATTATATCTTGTTTTGTGCTGCTCAGTGGTTGTTCCTTCGCAACATGCTGTAGGTGGGTGGCCAGATTTCTGGCCTGTAAAATTAAAAAGATTGTAAACGAAGGGCTGAGGGAAGCCGACAGGGGTGGAGGAGCATCTGGTTCCGACAGAGACATCCCTTACGGGAGGATTTATTAGAGGATATTCTGTATCCTAGTAAAGAGGAGAGGATAGAAGTTGATAAAATACAGGCAGGAAATGAAAAGAAACAGTAAGACAAAAAGAGGCCCATTCAATTATATCAGGTGAAGGCAGACAACTAAATATTGACCAGATTTGCAAGTGCTTGTATACAAAAGCAAGAAGTCTAAACACTAAGATGGGTGAACTTGAGTGCCTGGTATTAAATTTTATTTTTTAGTAGTTTACGTTTAACACAACACTGTACTGTATTTGCTGATGCTTCTTTTTTGGGGGGGTGGGCGGTGTCTCTGCTGCTGCCTGATTGTGTACTTCTGGTTCCAAATAAGGTGTGTGGTTGACTGGTCAGTTTGTAACTCTGGGTTTCGTAACTCTGAGGTTCTGCTGTATAGGAATGATGGAGTAGGTTGCACTGATGGGGAATGGCACTATGTGTGAAAGAAAGCTGAGTCAAATATAATAAAAATCTTAAATGAATCAAACTGTACCATAGAATCTCCTGGAATTTCTATCCATAGCTTGAACAATAAGAGTATAGCAGTAGGAATATACCATGGACCACCTGACCAGTGATTGTGAAATGCTCAGGGAGGTTAGAGAGGCTACAAAAAACCCAAAACACCCCAATAATAATGGGGGATTTCAAGTATCCCAATATTGTTGAGGAGCCTGTCACCTCAGGACAGCATGCAGAGATAAAATGTCTAGACACCATTAATGACTGCTTCTTGGAGCAGCTAGTCCTGGAACTCACAAGAGGAGAGGCAATTCTTGATCTAGTCCTAAGTGGTGCACAGGATCTGGTCCAAGAGGTGAATACAGCTGAACCGCTTGGTAACAGCAACCATAATGTAATTAAACTTAATGTCATTGTAGAGGAGAAAATGCCAAAGAAACCCACCACAGTAGCATTTAACTTCAAAAAAGGGAACAACACAAAAATGAGGCGGCTCGTTAAACAGAAATTAAGGGATCACAAGCTGCATGGATTTTTTTTTAAACATCAGAGTAGAGGTGCAAACTGTATGTATATCTGGGGAAAAAAACGAGAGGAACCTCCCCCCTCTCCCCCCCAAAAGCCACCATGGCTAAACAGAGTAAAAGAGGCAGTTAGAGGCAAAGAGGTATCCTTTAAAATTGGAAGTAAAATCCTACTGAAGAAAATAAAGGAACATAAACTCTAATGATTCAAGTGTAAAAGTATAATTAGGGAGACCAAAAAAGAACTTGAAGAGCAACTAGCAAAAGACAAAAATTTAATGGCAAAAGTTTGTTTTAAGAAGATTAGAAGTAGGAAGCCCGTCAAACAATCAGTGGGACTTCCGGACGATCGAGATGCTAAAGGAGCACTCAAGGAAGATAAGGCAATTGCGAAGAAGCTAAAAAAAATTCTTCGCATTGGTCTTCACTGTAGAAAATGTGAGGGAGATTCCCACAGCTGAGACCTTTTTTAGGTGACAAATCTGGGGAGCTGTCCCAGATTGAGGTGTCAGTAGAGGACATTTTGGAATAAATTGATAAATTAAACAGTAGTGTAAGTCAAACAGATGGTATTCACACAAGAGTTCTGAAGGAACTCAAACCTGAAATTACAGAACTACTAACTTTGGTGTGTAACCTATCACTTAAATCAACCTCTGTATCAGATGACTGGCAGATAGCTAATGTAACATCAATTTTTTAAAAAGGCTCCAGAGTTGATCCTGGTAATTTCAGGTCAGTGAGTTTAACTTTAGTACCAGGCAAATTGCTTGAAAGTATAGTAAATAAAATACAGACATAGATGAAGATGATATGTGGAAGAGTCAATGCAGCTTTAGTAAAGGGAAATTATTTCTCACCGATCTCTTAAAATTCTCTGCGGGGGGGTCAGCAAACTTTGGACAAAGTGGCTATAGAGTACGTGGACTTCCAGAAAGCCTTTGACAAGGTTCCTCACCAAATGCTCTTAAACAAAGTCATAGGATAAAGCGGAAGGTCCTCTGATGGATTAGTAACTGATTAAAAGATAGGGAACAAATGGCCAGTTTTCACAGTGGGGACAGGTAAATAATGGGGGTCCCCTAATGATCTGTACTGGGACCAGTGCGTTTCAACATATTCATAAATGATCGGGAAAAGGGGGTGAATAGTGAAGTGGCAAAGTTTGTATTTGATACTAAATTACTCAAGATAGTTAACTTGTTAAGTTGACTGCAGAGAGTTACAAGAGGATCTCATTAAACTGAGTGACTGGGCAACAAAATGGCAGATGAAATTCAATGCTGATAAATGCATAGTAATGCACATTGGAAAACATAATCCCAGCTATGCATACAAAATGATGGGGTCTAGATTAGTTGTTACCACTGAAGAAAGAGAACTTGGAGTCATTGTGAATAGTTCTCTGAAAACATTTCCTCAATGTGCAGCAGCAGTCAAAAAAGCTACCAAAATGTTAGGAACCTTTGGGAAAGGGATAGATAATAGAAAATATCTTAATGCCACTATATAAATCCATGGTACTCCTATACCTTTTATAGTGTGTGCAGTTCTGGTCACCCCACCTCAAAGAAATATATTAGAATTGGAAAAAGTACAGAGAAGGGCAACAAAAATTATTAGGGATATGGAACAGCTTCCATATGAGGAAAGATTAAAAAGACTGCAACTGTTCAGTTTAGAAAAGAGGGCGTGGCATATTTGATAGAGGTCTATAAAATCATGAGTGGTATGAAGAGTGAATAAAGAAGTGTTATTTACCCTTTCTCATAACAGAAGAACCAGGGGTCACCCAATTAAATTAACAGGCTGCAGATGTAAAGCACACATAAGGAAGTACTACTTCACACAATGCACAGTCAACCTGTGGAACTCATTGCCAGGGGATGTTGTGAAGTCCAAAACTATAACAGGGTTAAAAAAAAAAACTACTAGATAACTTCATGGAGGATAGGTCCATCAGTGGCTATTAGCCAGGATGGGCAGGTATGTAGCCCCATGCTCTGGGTGTCCCTAAGCCTTTGACTGCCAGAAACTGGGAGTGGGTGACGGGATGGATCACTTGATAATTGCCTGTTCTGGTCATTCCCTCTGAAGCATCTGGCAGCAGCCACTGTCAGAAGACAGGATACTTGGCTAGATGGACCATTGGCCTAGTATCGCCCATATGGTCATTCTTAGGTTCTTGTGAGGTCTTAAAGCCTTTGGTCCTACTGAGTGTGATTGCCAAAGGGAGGAGAGACCCCTTGTAACAGTCTCCATTCCCTTAACCTGATCTGCAAGGTGCACCTCTGATATTTATCAAAAATTATTCCACAGCTCCAGTTTAGTTTTGATTAAATTAAGAAATGACTTTCTGCACTATTGAAACCTTGGCATCATTTCAGATTAATTGAGCTGATGGATTGAAGCTGTGTTGCTAGGGTTTGTGTAAAATGCACTTGGAAGGGATTTGAGATGTTCAGATTATTTTAGCTGGTTTAAACTAAACTGTATTGGATCCAGCTTGTTTGTCTGTAAAAATGTTTGATTTTTTTTTCTGGTGGAAATTATGGAATAATGCCATTTCTTTAATAGGCAAGTGTGTTTATTCCTAAAACGAGGAGCAAATCAGCATGCCACTGATGAAGAAGGAAAAGACCCTTTGAGTATAGCTGTAGAAGCTGCAAATGCGGATATCGTAACTCTGTAAGTGTGTTTAATTAGGTTGAATTTCAGATTTTTTCCTGTATTGCTATACTCTGAGTCCTGTAAGCATATAAGAAATACTTGGATGAATTTATATCAGAATGGACAAACTCAAGGCAATCCAGAGAGAGAGGGCATAGTGTTCACTGGATGAACTGAAATAAGCCCTGAAATAAGTATCTTTCATTGATGAAACTCAGAAATGCATTATAGTTTGTATTATGTTATTTTCAACATAGTCAAAATGACATTCTTGTCTTTTCCAAACCATAGGTTACGTTTGGCAAGAATGAATGAAGAAATGCGGGAATCAGAAGGACTTTATGGACAGCCAGGTCAATACTCTACTAATAACCATACTGAGATGCAGTATAAGAAATGCATTCAGGAATTTATTAGTTTACAGCTAGATGATTCATAGTTTTTGAGCAAAAGAAAATTAAAGTAGCTTCATACCACAGTGTTTTCATAAGCAACATATACATGGATGACATTTGATTGAAGTGGACAGTTGTATACTCTAAAGAGTCAAGTGCTCACAGGTTGAGGAGGGAGGGTATTTGAAATTCACAGTTGTCGTGGTACATGTTAGCACCGCTGTATGCAACTCTTTTTGCTGGTGGCCCTCCACACCATCTGCTGTGCAGCTTTCTAGTAACGTTCTGCTGAAACCCAGGCAGTGTTCAGCTGCTGCCCTCTAGCGGGATGGTTCAGCAGCAGTCGAGTTAATCTTATTATGGGATGTCTGTCTTCTCCATTAGAACCCCATTTCCTGAGGCCTACACAAGTCATACAAAATCACTATGGGCACAAACATCAAAAGAAGGGCTTCTTTTGCACTAATAATTTTTTTAAATGTTTTTTAAGTTGTACAGACATTAGACCAAACATTCATTTTTAAAGACACATTTTTGTACTATACAACTAAACCAGTACATTAGAAAAAACTGGCAGGCATTTGGTCCAATTGGTATTAAAAAGCAAAAAATCCCACTTGGCATATATGTACAAACAGCTCACGGGCAAACAACATTTACACCAAAATGTCTAAACTTGTATTTATACAAACCACTTTTATTATTGGGGACTTATTTAAACTAATGCTAAAGGAAAGCAATAATAGAAATGAAGTTGGTTGACAATTATGGTACTAGTTATTGTTAAATCTGACTTAAATGGGCACCAGCCAGGGAATTTAGCTAAAGCAAAACCATCCTGCTTCAAGGGCTCGTTCCTGCAAAGTGCTAATCACTGTGGTGTTGATCCAACAAAGAACTTAAGCTTGTGCCATTCACTTCAAAGCGACTGCTTGTGCATAAGTGCTTTGCCAGCAGATCAAACCATACACCAATATCCCATAAATACGCACATAAATCCTGCAGCTTAATCCAGTATTCAGAAACCTAGGATTATGTACCAGTATTTCATAACAGACCTCCTTAAGGATGGATTTTCAACCATAACTCTGAATTTTCTTGGAGTTGTGGTTTAAGTTAATATTAAAGGTTTTTGACATTAAACTTGGAAGAAACCACCAGTCAAAAATGATGCAGGCTCTTCTGCTGAGTAAAGGAAAGTCCATCCCCTTTTTGACTGTCCAACATTCAGCCAGTGACATTAACAACTAACAAATTGTGTGCTGTTTGATTGACAGGCTACAGGTAACAGGGAACCTCCTAACTATTTAAAAGGAAAAGGAAATTGAGAACTAAAGTTAAAGAAAAAAGAAAGAAATGACCATCTAATTTCAAGGGTGGAATGCATTTGCTTTGAGGCAAAATGCTTGAATTTGGTAGTTCTAAAGTAAAATCTTTTAATATAAATTTTGGGTAAATTAACTGGCATGCCACAGGTGCGATATAAATCAAAATTTGTATTTGTATAGTATGTAGAAAAGAGAGGGTTTTTTTGCTACTGAACGTTCCAGGGCTTGCGCTGGCTTTCGTTCATAACAAATACAGGCAAATTTTATTTACATAAAATGCATTGAATGTCTAACCTTTAACTTGAGGTGACTGAAAATGGGAAATGTCTTCCCCAGATTTGTGTTCAAAGGATTTTTAGACAAAATTTTTTCAACCAGCTGGAAAACTCAGAAAACAGAGAATTTTTTTTCATCAAAGACAATCTGAGGATTATCTATTATTTGTGTTATGGCAGCATCTCCAAGCCCCAGCTGGGATTGGAGACCCCATTGTGCTGGGCATGGTACCTACAGTGAGAATCAGTCCCTGCCCAATCTAAATCAGCAAGACTGATAAAGGGAAAATAGAAGTGCAGAGAGGGGAAGTGACTTGCCTCAAGTTATGTAGGAGGCCATTGGCAGAGCCAGTGGTAGAACTTGGGTCTTCTTTCTTGTGGTCCAGCACCTCAGTTACCGGATCATGCTGCGTCCCTGGGAATTTTGTGACCAGCAGTATTTGATTAACTCAAAATATTTACAAATTATAATTAATGATTGGAATGTTTTCAATGTTAATATGTGTTAAGCCTGGCAAATTGTCATGTGAATTTACCAGCCTGAGCACAAAATATGTTCACCTTGCCTTTACTGTGATGATGAAGGCAAGAGAGATGTATCTTAAAATGTCCTTGCCACCCTTACTCTAATAGTGCTCTACAGAGATGGTTCTGAAAAAGGTGATGGTATAATACTAGATTCTTTGATAATTTTCCTGGGATTTGGAGTTAGGTGAGGGTAAGTGTGGTGTAAGAGAGTCCTGATGTAAGCCTGGAGCGATGTGAAGTGGATACTCCTGTATTTTAAGGTATGTCTACACTGCAGTCAGAGGTGTGATTACGGCTCAGGTAGGCATACCTGCGCAAGCTTTAACGAGACTGTGTGGCTAAAAATACTAGTGAAGGCGTGGTGGCACTGGCATTAGCACGGACTGTACAAACTCGCCTGGAACCTGGCGGTACGTGTTTGTGTTGCTGGACTGCAGCGAAGATCTGTGTTGCCAAGTTTTCACTGCTATTTTTAGCCGCATTAGCTAGATTAAAGTTACTGCCGGTATGCCCACCTGAGCTGCGGTCACAGCTCCGATTGCAGTATCCACTTACCCATGATCTGAAGTAAGTGAAACCAACGATTAGTTTAGCTAAGTAGCATCAACATTTCTGATGTAAAAACATGATTGGTTTGACTGTTGATGGAACATACGCATGACTTCGCATGGTACAATGAGTCTTCCAAAATGTACTTTATGTAATGGGTATCAGCTGATTTAAACAGCTCATTCTACAAAATATGCATTGCTGGTGGTAGAAGCCATATACTCCATGGGTACTGTTCCTTATATAATGCTTGAGAATGCTTACCTCTTGGTGCTACAGAAAGTCTGTTATCAGGTGTCTGCTACCCTCTTTCCTGTCTTGTCTTAATGTTCAATGTGTGTCTCTCAACTTATTTTGCTATTGAATGGTTAAGCAGTGATATAGTATTTTTGTATTAAAAATCTGCACTTTAGCTACGTTTTGCTTGGAAAGGGGCTTTCCAGAATTCATTTTTAAACAATGTTTTAAAATAATCTTTACAAGGTTTACAGTATTAAGTATTTTCATGCAGTGTACAAACTTAAGGAACACTTTATTTTACTCATCTATTTTTGTATGCGATACTTTTTTGTTATCATCCAAAATAGCCAAAAATAGAGCCAAAAATGTATCATGCACAAACCAGTTTTTCTTGAGAGGGAACATCAAAGAACCAAATGTGTTAACTGAACTGCAGCACTAGGTCATCCATGGAATCAATTTCTACTGTGTTATTTTAATAACATGCATTAGACATGGTCAACTCTGACTTGTGTTCCTTAGTGTATATTCTCTAGATGAATGATCACGACTCCAGTTTTGTTGTATGCTTGCCTCGCCGTAGAAGTATTTAGCAGTAGCTGTTACGATCAAACACATGGTGTGTCTGTTCAGGTCTCAAAAAGTGCTTGGAGATAAACCTGAAAACGGAAAGGAATTTCAAGAGAAAGGAAGTTCCTTTTTAAAATGTGCTAGTGAAGAGTTGGGGAAGATTTCTGTATGGTTACATTTTATGTAAACCCCGCCACTATTCTCATTCTGTTCTGGCCAAGGGTCATAGAATCATAGAATATCAGGGTTGGAAGGGACCTCAGGAGGTCATCTAGTCCAACCCCCTGCTCAAAGCAGGACCAATCCCCAACTAAATTATCCCAGCCAGGGCTTTGTCAAGCCAGACCTTAAAAACCTCTCAGGATGGAGATTCCACCAACTCCCTAGGTAACCCGTTCCAGTGCTTCACCACCCTCCTAGTGAAATAGTGTTTCCTAATATCCAACCTAAACCTCCCCCACTGCAACTTGAGACCATTGCTCCTTGTTCCGTCATCTGCCATCACTAAGAACAGCCGAGCTCCATCCTCTTTGGAATCCCCTTTCAGGTAGTTGAAGGCTGCTATCACATCCCCCCTCACTCTTCTCTTCTGCAGACTAAACAAGCCCAGTTGCCTCAGCCTCTCCTCATAAGTCATGTGCTCCAGCCCCCTGAGCATTTTCGTTGTCCTCTGCTGGACTCTTTCCAATTTGTCCACATCCTTCTGTAGTGGGAGGGACCAAAACTGGACTCAATACTCCAGATGTGGCATCATCAGTGTCGAATAGAGGGGAATAATCACTTCCCTCGATCTGCTGGCAATGTCATTTCTGAGAATCTCTGTTTTCAAATGAACACAATGCTAACCACAAATTCACAGGAATGACACCAGTTTGGCACTGGAGAAATGTACATATAAAATGGCGGAAAGACATAATGACAATGTAACCTTCTACTCCCTGTCCCTTAAAGGCTCTGTAAAGTCATTTAAAACCATGCCATGTGGAAGTGAATGAAGGGGGAATATCTGCTTCCTTTCGCCAGCTAGCCAGAGGGAAGGGAGGTATCTGTTGCACACCACTGTAGTTGGTGAGAGAGGTAAACTTTTGGTTCCCCTCTTCTCTTACGTTGTGCAACATATAATGGAATTGTCAGACAGGGAACAGCAGCGTTTGGGCCCTGCATGCTCCTTTCCTGACTGGGAAGGGGCAGGTTTTGGATGGCAGCATATTCCCTGCTTCTGCAAAGCGTTCCAGCACATGAATTGGGGGGAGGGATAGCTCAGTGGTTTGAGCATTGGCCTGCTAAACCCAGGGTTGTGAGTTCAAGGCAGGGGGCTGGACTCGATGACCTTTCAAGGTCCCTTCCAGTTCTAGGAGATGGGATATCTCCATTCATTTCATTTCAATAAATTCCATGGAAAACAATGGCTGACAATTGCTTAGCTGCTAGTGTAGACAGGACAGGAAGAGAAACTTGGAACAAATCTCCTTTCCATGCTCTGCCATCTGCTATCAGCGAAATCATTTTCAGTACCCATTGAAGGGGGCTGGGTGATACTGCTGAAAAAAACATGGTCAGCAATGGGTCATTGTCTTTATGTAGAGAGACTCCCAAGTATAAGACAAAAACATGTTAAATATTGCATTTAAAAATAAAACAAAATGCCATTTTACCTATTAAAATACTAAAGCGCCAGCACTTGCAAACTTTAATTTCCTCAGTAATGTAGGAATGTGCTCTGCTCTTGTACTGTTGCTTGCTAATAATTGTTATATTATGTACTAGCTGGTTATGAAATTTTTTCTTCATCCCTTATTTCTGCCATAGATCTACTTTCAAGGGAGCCTCTGACTATTTTGTTTTTAAAATAATTTTGTGTATATGTTAAACATGTTTTTCTTTTCCATTGTTTTAAAATGCTTGCGTCTCCTTTCTAATTCTGAACTTTCCTCTGTGTGGCTGCCTTTGAGGCGCTATTTTCAGGTATAATTTGGCTTTGTTTAATTTGCTTTTATAGAATGTGCATGTTGTTAACCAGTCTCTGTCAGCTTTCATGTCACCAATCAATTTGATGCCATATATGAACAATCTGTTATACAAACATAAATGTTATGCAGTAATGGCTAGGACATTTGTGAGATGATGCGTGGTGTTAGCCATCATGATAAATATTTCAGAAATATTTTCCTAATTTTTTTTTCTTCTACCCAGGAGATGAAACTTACCAGGACATTTTTCGTGATTTTTCCCAAATGGCATCCAATAATCCAGAGAAGCTAAACCGTTTTCAGCCATCGGATTCACAGAAGTCTTGAATGTCTAAGAAGGAACCTGGTTCTTTTCTAATGCTTATAGAGCAGTGGCCTTTATTTTTTTAAACTGCTTTCATTATGCTTTTTGTTAGCTATTTGGTAGTCTGGATTGAGTGAGCACTCTAGTGTACCCTTCGGCTGGGTGGGAGGTGTAATTTGTTGCATGTGATTCAGGATGAATACTGCAGCAGCTGGAGATGGAGGTGTTTTAGCAAGGGATGCTGCTCTGGTTGGAGCGTGTTCTGTTTTGCCATGTGGAAGCAGGATTAGGTTGAGTCACACTCGAGGCTGGTGGAGGCTGGGACCGTTGCAGATCTCATAACCTGTAAGTGTGTGGGATGACCAGATCATCATTGCTTATGAGCAGTCCATAGCAGCACAATTTCCCTGTCTCCCCCATTCTGCCTGGCGGCTATAACCCTACAGCTCCCATCTCTTAAGGCCCTTTCCCTCTCCGGTCTGTTTGGATGGGAAAGCTGGTGATCACCTGCCTGAACTTCCCTTCTGTACATCTGCCCATGACACACACGATCCTCCATCCCCTCTGCCCTGGTGTGCTACTAACACAGGAAATGATGTTGTTGTTGCAGGCTCTTTCACAGCTGACCCCTTCCAACAATGCAGGCCACTAGGCCAGTGACTGCTGTCCTGTCACTGTAGGTACATGTTCTGGAGGACCAAATGTCAGAGGAGCAGCTACTTTCCTTTTTCACATTCAGACGTGCTGTGAATAAAGTTGCTTATTTGATTGATTCTCTGTGGAACTTTCCCTTAGGAGTAAATTTGATCCCCTAATGCCATCAAGTTTTGGTTTTAATGCATTCAACTGACTGACATCAAAATGAATCTCAAAAGCTGGAACTAGGGAGTAGAAAATAAATAGTGAGCCAAGCAAAGCATTAACATAGGACAGTCATACTAATGAAGGTTGCCTCTCCCACCAAGCTCTTGTCAGGTTTGTTCCCAATAAAGAAATATTGAAACACTCACAAGTGATGTAGCCATCCTACACTGGGGGCAATCAATGCTTTTTGCCAAAGCCTGCCATAATATAGTCTGTGTACTTACTTTCTAAAATAGGGCATGTAGTAGAAAACCTGGAAGTCTTACTGTACCGCTGCTCTTAAAAAAACAAACAAACAAAAAAAACAAATCTAATCTGAAATGGTATTCTGTTGGCAGCAACAAGAGCTTTTCAGGGGGCTCCACCCTGCATTCTGTCAATGTGCACATGTACACGATGCATCGAAATACAGATTTATCTATGTATTTATAGTATATAGCATATAGATAGATAATCCACACCTGAGCCCCAAAAGCATCTCAGACTTTCTTAGTTATTGGTCCTCCATTTGCTGGCACTTTGAACAGGATTTCTAGGTTGGTCTTCCAAACTACTGCAGATTTCCTGTAATCTGCCTCAACTATTAGAACAATGTGCTATACTGCTGCTAAAATTTACTTTGGAAATAAGAGAGATTTTAAAACATTTGCTTGTTACAATGCAAATACAGAAGGGGCTTTCTAAATGTATGTAAATGTGTGATTAAAATTAAGCTTTTCCAGGTATGTTACATTTCAGACAACTATTTTAAATATTTATCCTTGTGCATTAAATATCTAATCAGAAATAAAATATGTGAAAGATCTTTGATACCAGAATAAGATCTTCATGCTACAGAAAGTGTCCAATAGATTGTGGTAAATGGGTGAATTTTACAGTCTCAACATTGCTTTATTTGTAGCCTAATTACTTTAAGCAAAGTAAATTGTGCCCATTTTAACTGCATTTATTTTGGATAGTAATTTGGATAGGTTATTGCTTACAAATCAGTGTCGTAAGCTTTTTTAACAGGAATGGCTTCCTGTAGAATGGTTGCATGCTCTCTGATCTGTCATGTTAACTAGCATTCTATCTTGAGTAAAAGCTTCCACACATACAGTTGAGACGCTGTGTAAGATACGCCCAGTATAGAGTACACATTTTAGATACAGTTTTGTCTAGATGCCTTGTCTTGCATTCCAAGTAATGCTTGGTGTACAGTGAGAGTGATTGTATAGAAAAGCTGCCCCAAGCTTCAGGGCACGATCGCTGTCTTTATTCCATAGTACTGAAAGATATTGGAAGTCTCTCCTCTGAGATGCCCCATGCCATATCTCCACCTTTGTGACCACTGGCAGCATTTCCTTCCTAATCACTCAGGGCTGCTGCTGAAGCTTGCAAAAGGATTCCCTCTAAAGCACAGCTGTCTTCCTCGGTAGCTGTGTGGAGCCCCTGCTGTGTTCCCAGCTCTCCTCAGTCAGTAGCTTTTGACACTGGGTTTATGCTAAATTGTAGAATCTGCTTGGATTGTTCGTTAATGTGTATGATCTGTAGATCGTATCAGAGTGCTCTGACAGACGCCCTGGAGTCTGTAAAAACTTGGGAAGTGGTTTTGGCAGCCCAGGCTATGCAGTGTAGTTCCTTGGCCAGGTATGTATGCTGAGATGTGCAGTGTAATGTGCATTCACCAGAAGAGCATTTTTGTGATCAATAACACTGACAAAAATAGACCTGCTGTGAAGCTATCTGGTGTCTAGGAAGATCAAGTCTTCAGTTAGCAGGACGAAGGACAATTGACCCTCTGGCTTTAGAGATGGTCCTTGATGGGCAAGTCTATAACTCCTGTGCTGCTGTTTTGCTTAGTAGTATTAGGAAATTCCCACGCATGCTACGAGGTGAATCTGAATATGACTTGAGTAGTGTGCATGCAGTAAGACTCCATCATGCTTTAGTATCTGCTGAACCAGGTGCCAAGTAATGGGAAAATTTAGTTCCAGTTCATACTTTCATATATGTGTAGAATACAACTGGCCTTAATTTGTGGAGAAGGCAGCAGTATTTTCTTAACACAGTTTAAAATAAATTTATCATTATAAAATGTGAATTCCTAGTATTGGCTACCACACTGAAGGCTTTTTTTTATCTTTATCCTAGCCAGGGCCAGATGTGCAGAAAGACTTTTGGAATGAGTAAATATGGAAAAGCACAGTACATTTTAGTACACTTTTTGTTTTGACATGACTTACGTAGGTTATCTGCTGGTTAAAATGGTGGCTGTAATGTTTCATTACAATCTATACTTGTTTTTAAGGCTTCCTGTTTTCTGTTACTGTCGGTACAATGATTATCTATTCAGGTATCTCTGTACTCTGCTGAATTTTATGCTATTTGACATATTGAAATCATTATCCTTTTCCTTAAGTTTGAGTGAATCCAGTAGATGGTAGAAGTCTTGCTTTGCTTTCACTTGTGTTGCAGTTGGAACATGCACTTCAGTTCATTAATACATGGTAGAATTTAGTTTCCTCGCCTGTACAATTGGGATCTAATCTCAACTTCATTGAAATCAACGGGAGTCTTCCCATTGACTTCACTGGACTCCCCTTATGCTCTTAATGATTTATAATGGTCATGGTATGTTGGAAGATACTGTCTGTGTCTTCCACTTGTAGGGATTCATTTTCACTTGCTTTACATGTAGACAGGGCTGACGTAAACAAACCACCTCCATGTGCTATTGGTTTATCAGGAAATTCTCCATATAAAATGGAGAGTCTTCTTTGTTCTGAATCATGACTTGTACCCACAGCGTGTTTGATGTATATCAATTATTTGTAAGCATTGGTGCAAGGGATACATGAGAACTAGAAGAAGTGTAACATTTGCTAAGATGTTTTGAGTGTGTATAGACAGCTGCTGGGAAGCATGGAAATCCTGTTTTTAAACAAATGTGCATGTGAAGTATGCATTTTAATAAAATCTCTGAATGGCACAGAGGACATAAAAGGACCATTTCACAGAATTCCAAATAATGTACTAGTGCCTTGAGTCCAAGGCATGAATATTTGAACATCAAAAGGATTAGAACTGATTAAGATACTGAAAGCATTTTAAAAGCCAATTCTGAAAACATCCACTATCTATCCACTTACAGATAGGTAAAAGAATATTTTCCCCAGTTAAATACAATGCCATGGTTGATACTCCTTTGCACAGAGTTCTGCCTGACCCACACACGTCTCGTATCAATATCTGGTTTGTACAAATGGACACTTAAAACAGTCAACCAACTATGTACAGATATGATGTGGGGAGGAGATGAATGTACTTTTTATTTGCATTTCCCCCCCTTCCCCATTCTTTCTTTAGACTATTTCTTCTCTTTTCCTGTGGAAGGAGATGGTAAGAGAGGAAAATTCCCACTTGATTTTTATCTTAAGATCAGAATTTTCCCTATGTTATGATAGTAATTACTGAGGAATCAAACCATGTTTTCTCAAACTGGATGGTTATTCTGTTTGGAGTGGTAAATGACTTTCTGTATCTATCCCTGAGTACATCTGTACTAGACGGTGTTTTTGAACCATTCCAGTAGCAAATGCTTTTATTCACTTGTGATTTTTTGTTTCCTAAATGCATAATTGGAAAGAATGTATAACCAGCCCTACTTTGCATTTAATAAGTCTATAGACTTTGTATCAAAAACTTGAATGTAGTTTTATTGTAGTTTCATTGTAAATGAAGAAAAATACATTATCTTTATAGTTACTCTATGTACATTATGTAAGAACTGTAAATACTATACTTGAATAAAGACTTTGTATGCTGCAGAATCCTGGTGAAATGTGTGCATCTGTCAAGGCTTTGCCACACTCTTGGAACTAAATGTTAATACATCTTAAAGCAAGTAGCCTTCAATTGCTAGTTTGGTCGTGAGCTACACCTACCCTTGGCATATTGCATTTGTGAGTAAAAGTTCAGCAATGGCCGGTGCTGTGGCAGAGTAACGCTTCCAATCACTGCGTGGGGAAGGAGCCTCTCCTGCAGAGCTTAGGAATTTTGCAGAAGGAAACTTCAAATTCTTAGCTGCTCAAATCATCCCAGTTTGCAGTTTTTCTAAATGAAGTTTTAATTTAAAGAGCAGATTATTTCTGATGGATTTTGAAAGAAGTTGTCCAGACTAATGCAGAGGTGGAACAAGTGTTGCAGTCACTCTGAAACAAAACTGGGAAGAATCCTCCCAGACATGCTATAGATGGGGTTGGTAGTGCTGTCTATTATGCAGGTTGCCTAACTCTTCCCATTATAAGACCCTCTTTTCTGTTTAAAATTTTACCAAAATGTAACTTTGGGCTAAAATTTTCCATGCCAGGAAGCCGCAGAGATCGATTTTGCCGCCGTCCCTATAGCGGGGTAAGTCGGCTGCGATACATCGAATTCAGCTATGCTATTTGCGTATCTTAAATCGACCCCCCCCCCCCGTAGTGTAGATGTAGCCTAAGTCCGTAAGTGACTTCCTCCAGTTCACTGGTGTGACTTTCTTTAAAACATTAACATACATACAGTTCTTGAATGGGTCTTACTGTGCACTAGGCAGCATAGTATGGGGAGGAGGTGAGCAGCCTGCAGTGGTGAAAGAACAGGTCAAGGACTTTAGAAAAACTGCACAGCACAAGTCCATGGGTCCAGGTCTAATGCAGCCAAGGGTGGAGAGACAAATCCCCACATTGAGAAGTGCAAAGCTAAGCATCTCTGCTGGTATCTTCTGGACTGAGCATGGAGGCCCGTGCCGTAGACAAAAAGATTAACCTCAATACTCTAGACAGAAGCCCCTGGAGCCCCATAAGCTGGGGTCCCTGAACTCTGGGCACTCCTTTACAAAACTTTTCTTAACCAGGACATAATCTACTGGCTCGTAGTCTCGAATCAGAATTGATAATCCCTCGTGCAGGCGGAGGCCAGGGGCAGTGGGAGGGACCGACCCGCCCGCTTTACCGTGTCAAGCCCTGGCCAGACCCGGCACGGACCGGACCGGACCGGACCCGGCAGCGGCGTTTTTCTTACCCCGCCTCTGCCTTTGTCCGGCGCACGAGGCGAGCTCTGGCGAGCTCTCCCCGCGCGGGGGCCGAGCGCTGCGGGCTGCGGCTGCGGCTCCGCCCGGCCCCACGTGGCTCGGAGGCGGGGCCGCTCCCCCCGCAGCCCGGCCCCTGCGCGCCGCCATGGCCCGGCTGGGCGCCCTGCGCCCCCCGCCCTGCGCGCTGCTGCTGCTGGCCGCCGCGCTGGGCGTCTGCGCCTTCTACTACCTGGGCGCGGGGCGCGAGACCTTCTCCAGCGCCACGCGCCGCNGCAGCCCGGCCCCTGCGCGCCGCTATGGCCCGGCTGGGCGCCCTGCGCCCCCCGCCCTGCGCGCTGCTGCTGCTGGCCGCCGCGCTGGGCGTCTGCGCCTTCTACTACCTGGGCGCGGGGCGCGAGACCTTCTCCAGCGCCACGCGCCGCCTGCGCGCCACGCGCAGCCCGGGCCCCGCGCGCCCGGCCCCGCGCCCGGCCCCGCGCCGCTTCCACCTGCTGCTGATGTTCACCAAGGCGGCGCGCAGCCCGGCGCTGCAGGCCCGGGGCCAGGCTGCGCTGCGCTCCCTGCTGCGCCACGCGAGCTTCGAGCCCGGCCAGGTGCTGCACCTGCACTTCGTGAGCGAGCCGCCCAGCCGCGAGATCGCCCGGGGGCTGCTGCGCCCGCTGCTGCCGGGACTCCCCTTCCAGTGCCAGGTAGGGCCGGGGGCGCGGGGGTGCCCTGGGCGGGGGGCGAGGCCTGGGCCGGTCCATGGCACCTGTACGCCAGGAGCACTTAGTCCCGGTTGTTTGCCGGTGCTGCACGCCCACTAACGAGACCTTGCCCATAGACGACGAGTCGTCTCCCGAGTCCCAGCCGGGGAGCGGGTGGGTCAGGCAGAGCAGGAGGGCGCCTGTCCCTTGGCTTTTTATTCATGTAACTCAGGAATTTCATGTTATCCTTATAAACCTTGATTCTCCTTTTTTAACTCCTGTAGCACGCTGGTCTCATGTGGCAGTGAGTTCCACAAGTTAATTCTGTGCCATTGAAAGCATTTGATTTGAGTTTTAAATATGTTGCCTTTTAGTTTCCTTGGGCGGCCTGTAGGTGCTGCTTCCCTTATTGAAATACTAGCAACAGGGGAACCTTTCCGCCAGCTTCAGGCCCCTCCTGGATTGCATCTAATGCCTGGCCCTCCCCGCAGCGATCGGAAGGACTCCTGGGGCTGTTAGGAGGGCCTGGCAGTCTGGCCTGAGGCTTTCTCGCACTGTGGTTGCTGGGCCCTGTCTGTGCTGGTGAACTGGTGGCGCAGCCCGCAGCGAGCCTGTGACGCACCGTGTGTCCACGCTCAAACGTGCTCCCCGCAGCGCATGGGATCGCCCCAGGACGTGGACCAGACTCGCTCTGAGCAGGCCCAGCCACCAGGCAGGCTCCTCTCTGCCTGATCCAGTGCCAGTGGGGCCTGGCTGCGGGTGACACATCCCCAGCCGTGCAAACGTGCCTCTTCCTGCCAACTCACACACCTGGGCACTGCTTCCCATGCCTGGCCGCACAGGCCTCACGCTGGCCGGAAGCCCCTGCCTGCGCCAGCAGCGCCGCACACATCATCTCTTCTGAGACCCGTCTGATTCCTCCGCCGGTGGGGTTGCTGCCTGTTCTCCCATTGCTTGGGTTCATTGTAGCTTTGACCAGCAGCTCTGGGGCTGGCTCTGGCCTGCCTAAGGGGGGGACCATGCAGATGGGAGGATGTGGAAGAGGGAAGCTGGGAGGACTCGGCATAGGAATGCACACATGTGAATGGGAACTCGGGTCTCACCCTCATGTTCCGTCACTGCTGCTCCTAGCCCAGGTCTCGGGCAGTCGGTCCCTCCAGCCTCCAGTGGTAGCCTGACCGACAGCATTGAAAATCACTGCGAGGGGGGCACGGCTATCTTTGTGTCACAAGCTCGGAGCCGTGGCTCTCGGGCTCCTACAGAGGCTGACGGAGCATCCTGTCCTGTCCCGCCGGCTCGCACCTTGCTACAGCTGCCTCCGAGTGGGGGCAGTGCCTGACTGTGGCTTGTCCAGTGCTGTGTCCTGAACCTCTCCTGCGAGCAGAGAGCTGACCGTTCAGCTGGCCTCTCTGCGGGGAGAAGGGCCAGGAGCGGGGCTGGCACCGGGGAATCCTGGCATTCACCCAGTCCTGAGGCAGAGTTCCCTGGTCTTCGAAAAGCCACCCTGCCGGTAACTGGGGGAAGTGCCCAGAGGCGGTGTGGATGCAGGAGAGTTGTGCGCACTGGAGCCCCTGGCAACATGGCTACTGCGGAGACGCTGCACAGCGGGGGCTCTGTTCTTTACTATAGTTTCAACCAGTTTGCCTGGTACTGAAGTTAGGCGTACCAGCCTGTAATTGGAGTCTTTTTAAAAATCAGTGTCACATTAGTTACCCTCCAGTCATCCTGCACAGAGGCTGATTTAAGTGATAGGTTACATACCACAGTTAAGTATCAGGGGGTAGCCGTGTTAGTCTGTATCTACAAAAACAACAAGGAGTCTGGTGGCACCTTCAATACTAACAGATTTATTTGGGCATAAGCCTTGTTGTTTTTATACCACAGTTAGTAGTTCTGCAGTTTTATGTTTGAGTTCCTTTAGAACTCTTGGGTGAATGCCATCTGTCCCTACTTGTTACTGTTCAATTTATCAGTTTGTTCCAAAACCTCCTCTATTGACACTTCAATCTGGGACAGTTCCTCAGACTTGTCTCCTAAAATGAAAGGCTCAGGGTATGTCTATACTACAAAATTAGGTCGAATTTATAGAAGCCGGTTTTATAGAAATCAGTTGTATACAGCCGATTGTGTGTGTCCCCACATAAAATGCTCTAAGCGCATTAAGTCGGCGGCCCACGTCCACAGTACCGAGGCTAGCGTTGACTTCCGGAGCGTTGCACTGTGGGTAGCTATCCCACAGTTCCCGCAGTCTCCGCCGCCCATTGGAATTCTGGGTTGAGATCCCAATGCCTGATGATGCAAAACAGTGTCGCGGGGGGTTCTGGGTACATGTCGTCAGGCACCTCCCCCTCCGTCAGAGCAACGTCAGACAATCGATTCGCGCCTTTTTACCTGGGTTACCTGTGCAGACAACATACCACGCCAAGCATGGAGCCCGCTCAGCTCAGCTCAGCTCACCGTCACCATATGTCATGTGGGTGCCGGCAGACGTGGTACTGCATTGCTACACAGCAGCAGCTAATTGCCTTTTGGCAGTAGACGGTGCAGTATGACTGGTAGCCTTCATCGGTGATCTGAGTGCTGGCAGATGTGGGGCTGGCAGACTTGGGGCTGCATTGCAAACAGCAGCAGCCCCTTGCCTTTTGGTAGAAGATGGTATATTACGACAGGTATCCATCGTCATCGTACTGCAGTGGCTGTCAATCATGGGCACCTGGGCAGACATGCTCAGTCCTATCGAACAGTCTCGACGATGATGGCTATCGGTCGTAGTATGCTATTTTCTGCCAAGTGCCCAGTATTTTCTGCCAAGCACCCAGAAGATGCCGAGGGCTATCAGTCATACTGCACCATCGTCTGCCAGCTTAAGATGTAAAAAATAGATTTGTTCTGTATTCATTTGCTTCCCCCTCCCTCCGTGAAATCAACGGCCTGCTAAACCCAGGGTTTTGAGTTCAATCTTTGGGGGGGGCCATTCTGTGTGACAGTTGTTTGTGTTTCTCCATGATGCACAGCCACCTTTGTTGATTTTAATTCCCTGTACCTGTACGCAATGTCGTCACTCGCCCCTCCCTCCGTCCGTCAGATACTAGTTTCGCGCCTTTTTTCAGACCAGGCGCCATAGCACTGGGATCATGGAGCCCGCTCAGATCACCGCGGCAATTATGAGCACTATGAACACCACGCGCATTGTCCTGGAGTATATGCAGAGCCTGGACATGCCAAAGCAAAACCAGGACCAGCCGAGGAGGTGATTGCAGCACGGCGATGAGAGTGATGAGGAAATTGATATGGACATAGACCTCTCACAAGGCACAGGCCCCAGCAATGTGCAAATCATGGTGTTACTGGGGCAGGTTCATGCCGTGGAACGCCAATTCTGGGCCTGGGAAACAAGCACAGACTCGTGGGACCGCATTGTGCTGCAGGTGTGGGACGATTCCCAATGGCTACGAAACTTTCGCATGCGTAAGGGCACTTTCATGGAACTTTGTGACTTGCTTTCCCCTGCCCTGAATTGCCAGAATACCAGGATGAGAGCAGCCCTCACAGTTGAGAAGCGAGTGGCGATAGCCCTGTGGAAGCTTGCAACGCCAGATAGCTACCGGTCAGTCGGGAATCAATTTGGAGTGGGCAAATCTATTTTGGGGGGCTACAGTGATCCAAGTTGCCAGGGCAATGAAAGACCTGGTGATATCAAGGGTAGTGACTCTGGGAAACGTGCAGGCCATAGTGGATGGCTTTGCTGCAATGGGATTCCCAAACTGTGGTGGGGCGATAGACGGAACCCATATCCCTATCTTGGCACTGGAGCACCAAGCCACCGAGTACATAAACCGCAAGGGGTACTTTTCAATGCTGCTGCAAGCCCTGGTGGATCACAAGGAACGTTTCACCAACATCAACGTGGGATGGCCGGGAAAGGTACATGTTGCTCGCGTCTTCAGGCACTATGGTCTGTTTCGAAAGCTGGAGGAAGGGACTTTCTTCCCAGACCAGAAAATAACCGTTGGGGATGTTGAAATGCCTATCGTGATCCTTGGGGACCCAGCCTACTCCTTAATGCCATGGCTCATGAAGCCATACACAGGCAGCCTGGACAGTAGTCAGGATCTGTTCTACTACAGGCTGAGCAAGTGCCGAATGGTGGTGGAATGTGCATTTGGACGTTTAAAAGCGCGCTGGCGCAGCTTACTGACTCGCTCAGACCTCAGCGAAAAGAATATCCCCATTGTTATTGCTTGCTGTGCGCTCCACAATATCTGTGAGAGTAAGGGGGAGACATTTATGGTGGGGTGGGAGGTTGAGGCAAATCGCCTGGCCGCTGATTACGCGCAGCCAGACACCAGGGCGGTTAGAAGAGCACAGCAGGGCGCAGTGCGCATCAGAGAAGCTTTGAAAACGAGTTTTGTGACTGGCCAGGCTACGGTGTGAAACTTCTGTTTGTTTCTCCTTGATGAACCCTCCGCCCCACCCCCACCCCCCAGTTCACTCTACTTCCCTGTAAACACGCTTGTTTTTAAACCATGTGTAATATTTACAAAGGTACACTCACCAGAGGTCCCCGGTGTGCCCTCATGGTCTGGGAGCACGCCTTGGGTGAGTTCGGGGGTTACTGGCTCCAGGTCACTCTGGGCAAATCAAATCGGTTTCTCTGCTTCCTTGCTGCTGTGAGCTATCTACATTATCTTCATCCTCATCTTCCTTGTACCCCAAACCAGCTTCCCCGTGTGTTTCTCCAGTGAAGGAGTCATAGCACACGGTTGGGGTAGTGGTGGCTGCACCCCTTAGCATGGCATGCAGCTCCGCATAGAAGCGGCATGTTTGCGGCTCTGCCCCGGACCTTCCGTTTGTGGTAGGCTTGCCTTAGCCCCTTAATTTTCACGCGGCATTGCTGTGCGTCCCTGTTATGGCCTCTGTCCTTCATGGCCTTGGAGACCTTTTCTAATATTTTGCCATTTCGTTTACTGCTACGGAGTTCAGCTAGCACTGATTCATCTCCCCATATGGCGAGCAGATCCTGTACCTCCCGTTCGGTCCATGATGGAGCTCTTTTGCGATCCTGGGACTCCATCACGGTTACCTGTGCTGATGAGCTCTGCGTGGTCACATGTGCTCTCCACGCTGGGCAAACAGAAAATGAAATTCAAACGTTTGCGGGGCTTTTTCTGTCTACCTGGTCAGTGCATCTGAGTTGAGAGCGCTGTCCAGAGCGGTCACAATGAAGCACCGTGGGATAGCTCCCGGAGGCCAATAACGTCGAATTCCGTCCACACTACCCCAATTCCGACCTGCTAAGGCCGATTTTATCGCTAATCCCCTCGTCGGAGGTGGAGTAAAGAAACCGGTTTAAAGGGCCCTTTAAGTTGAAAGAAAGGGCTTCGTCGTGTGAACGTGTCCAGGCTTAATTCAATGTAACGCTGCTAAAGTTGACCAAAACTCGTAGTGTAGACCAGGCCTAAGGTGTGGGAATCTCCCTCACATCCTCTGCAGCGAATACAGATGCAAAGAATTCATTAGCTTTTCTGCAGTGGCCTCAAGAGACTTGTGCTCTGTCCCAGTTCCAAGTGCTCCTCATAACGCAGTCCCCGCTCTGACAAGCTGGTCCAGCTCATTCCACCACCAGTCCGTACAGCTACCCCGGCCCAGGGCATGCAGCTGATTCCCAGTGGCGCTGCCAGCTCCCGGGGCAGAGGCAGTGCACTGGCACGGTCTGTAACTCTGGGTTTCAGAGGTGTGAGCTAAGGGGGCCCCAGGGCCCGTCGGGCTCTTCCAGAACGTTGACAAGCGCTGCTGAGTGTCGGAGGGCGGCGCTCAGCGCTGCCTGGGGATCAGGCCCCTCCGGCTGATGGGTGAATTCGAGCGGGGAGGGGCAAATGTAAATGAGAACGGGCCTGAGTTTCCTATTTTGCTCACTGGAGGGTGAATGTGCTGCTGACTCTGGGACTCGATCACAGCGTGTAAGGCTCTTCCGGGGAGAAAACACACGCTCCTGAAGGGCTCTTGGATCTGGCGGAGAAAGGCAGAACTAGAACCAAGGGCTGGAAGCTGAAGCCAGCCAAATGCAAATGAGTAATCAGGCACAGTGACGGTGATTAGCCATTGGAACAAACTCCCCAGGGAAGTGGTGGATTCTCCATCTCTCTGTGTCTTCAGACCCAGGCTGGAGCCTTTCTGGAAGATGCTTTAGCCGCACACAAGTTACTGGGCTCAGAGCAGGGGTGGCTGGGGCATGCGATGGCCTGTGCTGCACAGGAGGTCAGACTAAGGTCTGTTCTGGCCGTACGCTCTGAGAGTCAGAACGTGGCTCGCTGTGGAATGGGCACAGGGGAGAAGGACAAACGTAAATGCGCAGAGATTCCAGGAAGCTGCTGTTTCTCTCCGTCCGTCACTTTAATTGGAAGGTGTAAAATGTATTTGAACAGTGGGGAATGCGCCTCTTTCTAATGAAATTAGAACGGAGCTGGTGAGACGTCATTCATTCCTCTGATATTCTGAAAGCAAGATCCTCTTCTTTGCCGACGCTTTCGGCTGAATAATTCATCGTTGAATAACCTGTGATCAAAGAACGCTGGTAGGAAACAACTACAGTTTGTTAAACCATTTTCTGTCTTGTTGGCTGGTGGCCCTGGGAACTATAGATAGCTTTCAACCTTCTCTGGCTGCTGAAAACACTGTGCAGAGGGTAGAGGGGGATGCTGCATACAGAGCCATCCGTCTGGACTCTGCTGGCCTGGCTGGGTTCATGGGTATGGAAAAGAGAGACTGCCGGGGAGTGTGTACCTGATACCTGGGAATCCTGCAAACCCACTTGCTCCTCAAAGCGCCAAAAGCAGCTGATTTCCCCTGTGGCTGTGGGCAAGTCGCCTGTGCAGTGCGGCAGCCCCTGTCCTTGGACAATGGGGTGAGTTCCCCTCCTCCCAGGCCGGGGTGCTGAGATCCTTATTGAGTCACAGGTTGCAGGGCCAGCAAAGGACCATTGTCATCATCTGAGCTTCTGCACAGCACAGGCCAGAGAACTGCCCCACAGTAATGCTTAGATCGGAGCATTCAGAAAAAATGCAGGGTTCGTTTCATAGAAATCATAGAATTGTAGGATTGGAAGGGACCGCGAGAGGTCATCGAGTCCAGTCATAGAAGCATAGAATCTCAGGGTTGGAAGAGACCTCAGGAGGTATCTAGTCCAACCCCCTGCTCAAAGCAGGACCAATCCCAACTAAATCATCCCAGCCAGGGCTCTGTCAAGCCTGACCTTAAAAACCTCCAAGGAAGCCTGCACTCCAGGCAGAACTAAATATTCCCTATCCGGCCCTCCATACAATTTTGCAACCCCAACGTGGCCCTCGGGCCAAAAAGTTTGCCTACCCCTGTTCTAGACCATACTTGACAGGTGTTTGTCTAACCTCTTAAAAATCTCCAATGACGGAGATTCCACAACCTCCCTTGGCAATTTATTCCAATGCTTAACCACCCTGACAGTTAGGAAGTTTTTCCTAATGTTCAACCTAAACCTCCCTTGCTGCAGTTTAAGCCCATTGCTTCTTGACCTATCCTCACAGTTTAACGAGAACAATTTTTCACCCTCCTCTTTGTAACAACCTTTTATGCACTTGAAAACTGTTCTCATATCCCCCTCGGTCTTCTCTTTTCCAGACTAAACAAATCCAGTTTTTTCAATCTTCCCTCATAGGTCATGTTTTCTAGACCTTTAATCATTTTTGTTGCTCTTCTCTGGACTTTCTCCAGTTTGTCTACATCTTTCCTGAAATGTGGCTCCCAGAACTGGACACAATACTCCAGCTGAGGCCTTATCAGTGCGGAGTAGATTGGAAGAATTACTTCTCGTGTTTTGCGAACAACACTCCAGCTCTCAGAATGATGATTGCTTTCTTTTGCAGCAGTGTTACACTGTTGACTCATCTTTAGCTTGTGGTCCACTATGACTCCCAGATCCCTTTCCACAGTTCTCCTTCCTAGACAGTTATTTCCTATTTTGTATGTGTGCAACTGATTGTTCCCTCCTAAGTGGAGTACTTTGCATCTCTCCTTATTGAATTTCATCCTATTTCTCCAGTTTGTCCAGATCATTTTTAATTTTAATCCTATCCTCCAAAGCACTTGCAACCCCTCCCAGCTTGGTACCGCCCGCAAACTTTATAAGTGTTCTTTCTATGTCATTATCTAAATCATTGTTGAAGATATTGAACAGTACCGGACCCAGAACCGATCCCTGCAGGACCCCACTCGTTATGACCTTCCAGCTTGACTGTGAACCACTGATAACTATTCTCTGAGAACTGTTTTCCAACCAGTTACGCACCCACCATATAGTAGCTCCATCTAGGTTACATTTCCCTAGTTTGGTTGTGAGAAGGTCATGCGAGACAGTATCAGAAACTTTACTAAAGTCAAGATACACCACATCTACCGCTTCCCCCCATCCACAAGGCTTGTTACCCTGTCAAACAAAGCTATCAGGTTGGTTTGACACGATTTGTTCTTGACAAATCCGTGCTGACTGTTACTTACCACCTTATTATCGTCTAGATGTTTGTAGATTGATTGCTTAATTATGTCCTCCATTATCTTTCCAAGCAGTAAAGTTAAGATGACTGGTCTGTAATTCCCCAGGTTGTCCTTATTTCCTTTTTTATAGATGGGCACTAGATTTGCCCTTTTCCAGTCCTCTGGAATCTCTCCCGTCTCCCATGACTTTCAAAGATAATCACTACTGGCTCAGCTATCTCCTCAGTCAGCTCCTGGAGTATTCTAGGATGCATTTCCTCAGGCCCTGGGGACTTGAAGACATCTAACTTCTCCAAGTAATTTTTAACTCGTTCTTTCCCTATTTTAGCCCCTGAATCTACCTCATTTTCACTGCTGTTTGCTATGTTTAGGCGTCCAATCACCGCCAACCTTCTTGGTGAAAACCAAAACAAAGAAGGCATTTAGCACTTCTGCCATTTCCACATTTTTTGTTATTGTCGTTCCCACCTCCTTGAGTAAACATTTAAACATTGTCAGTGATGGACGATCCACCATGACCCCTTGGTAAATTGTTCCAATGGCTAATTACTCTCACTTTTAGAAATTTATGCTTTATTTCCAATCTGAATTTGTCTAGCTTCAACTTCCAGCCATTGAATCATGTTTGACCTTTCTCTGCTAGATTGAAGAGCCTGTTATCAAATATTAGTTCCCCATGTAGATACCTCATAGACTGTGATCAAGTCACCCCTTAACCTTCTCTTTGTTAAGCTAAATAGATTGAGCTCCTTGAGTCTGTCACTGGCAGTATGTGTTCTAATCCTCTGATCACTGTTGTGGCTCTTCTCTGAGCATAAACTCTGGCAAATGAAGTGTAAAAATATAATTCGGAAGGCCAAAAAAGAATTTGAAGAACAGCTAGCCAAAGACTCCAAAAGTAATAGCAAAAAAAATTTTAAGTACATCAGAAGCAGGAAGCCTGCTAAACAACTAGTGGGGCCACTGGACGATCGAAATGCTAAAGGAGCACTCAAGGACGATTAGGCCATTGCGAAGAAACTAAATGATTTCTTTGCATCGGTCTTCACGGCTGAGGATGTGAGGGAGATTCCCAAACCTGAGCCATTCTTTTTAGGTGACAAATCTGAGGAACTGTCCCAGATTGAGGTGTCATTAGAGGAGGTTTTGGAACAAATTGATAAACTAAACAGTAATAAGTCACCAGGACCAGATGATATTCACCCAAGAGTTCTGAAGGAACTCAAATGTGAAATTGCAGGACTACTAATGGTAGTCTGTAACCTATCATTTTAAATCCGCTTCTGTTCCAAATGACTGGAGGATAGCAAATGTGACACCAATTTTTAAAAAGGGTCCAGAGGTGACCCTGGCAATTACAGGCCAGTAAGCCTGACTTCAGTACCAGGCAAACTGGTTGAAACTATAGTAAAGAAGAGAATTGTCAGACACATAGACGAACATAATTTGTTGGGGAAGAGTCACAATGGTTTTTGTAAAGGGAAATCGTGCCTCACCAATCTACTAGAATTCTTTGAGGGGGTCAACAGGCATGTGGACAAGGGGGATCCAGTGGATAGAGTGTACTTAGATTTTCAGAAAGCCTTTGACAAGGTCCCTCACCAAAGGCTCTTAAGCAAAGTAAGCTGTCATGGGATAAGAGGGAAGGTTCTCTCATGGATTGGTAACTGGTTAAAAGATAGGAAACAAAGGGTAGGAATAAACAGTCATTTTTCAGAATGGAGAGAGGTAAATAGTGGTGTCCCCCAGGGGTCTGTACTGGGCCCAATTCTATTTAACATATTCATAAATGATCTTGAAGAAGGGGTAAACAGTGAGGTGGCAAAATTTGCAGATGATACAAAACTACTCAAAATAGTTAAGTCCCAGGCAGACTGCGAAGAGCTACAAAAGGATCTCTCAAAACGTGATGACTGGGCAACAAAATGGCAGATGAAATTCAAGGTTGATCAATGCAAAGTAATGCACATTGGAAAACATAATCCAAACTATACATATAAAATGATGGGGTCTAAATTAGCTGTTAGCACTCAAGAAAGAGATCTTGGAGTCATTGTGGATACTTCTCTGAACACATCCACTCAATGTGCAGCGGCAGTCAAAAAAGCGAACAGAACGTTGGGAATCATTAAGAAAGGGATAGATAAGACAGAAAATATCATAATGCCTCTGTATAAATCCATGGTATGCCCACACCTTGAATACTGCGTGCAGATGTGGTCGCCCCATCTCAAAAATGATATATTGGAATTGGAAAAGGTTCGGAAAAGGTTCTGAAAAGGGCAACAAAAATGATTAGGGGCATGGAACGTCTTCTGCATAAGGAGAGATTAATAAGACTGGGGCTTTTCAGCTTGAAAAAGAGATGACTAAGGGGGATATGATAGAGGTCTATAAAATCATGACTGGTGTGGAGAAAGTGAATACGGAAGTGTTATTTATTCCTTCTTATAACACAAGAACTAGGGGTCACCAAATGAAATTAATAGGCAGCAGGTTTAAAACAAACAAAAGGAAGTATTTTTTCACACAACGCACAGTCAGCCTCTGGAACTCTTTGCCAGAGGATGTTGTGAGGGCCAAGACTATAACAGGGTTCAAACCAGAACTAGATAAATTCATGGAGGATAAGTCCATCAATGGCTATTAGCCAGGCTGGGCAGGGATGGTGTCCCGAGCCTCCGTTTGCCAGAAGCTGGGAATGGGCGACAGGGGATGGATCACTTGATGATTCCCTGTTCTGTTCATTCCCTCTGGGGCACCTGGCACTGGCCACTGTCAGAGGACAGGACACTGGGCTAGATGGACCTTTGGTCTGACCCCGTAGGGCCGTTCTTATGTTCTTAACCCTCTTTAGTTTATGAACATCCTTCCTGACTTGTGGACACTAGAACTGGACATAATATTCCAGCAGGGTTCACACCAGTACCAAATACGAGGGAAAATAACTTCTCTGCTCCTACTCCAGATTCCCTTGTTTACGTATCCAAGGATCACATTAGCTCTTTTGGTCACACTGGGAATTCATGTTCAGCTGTTTTAAACCCCCCCCCCCCCAAGTCCTTTTCAGAGTCAGCTCCCAAGGATAGCGCCCAGGGAAGGGGCCCAGCACCAGATGGCACTTGTGCCCCGCGANGAAATTACGCTTCACCTTTTTTACCCCCCCCCCCCCCCCAAGTCTTTGTCAGAGTCAGCTTCCAAGGATAGAGCCCAGGGAAGGTGCCCAGCAGCAGATGGCACTGGTGCACCGCGAGGCTGCCCAGCAGAGCTGTAGGGCGGCCAAAAGGAACCAGAGGAGTTGGTTGCGAAATGTCTCGGTGGCTGGGTAGAAGGACCCCGCGAGTGCCGCCGCCCCCCCCCCCCCCACCAGCTGCTTCCTCCAGTGCCCTGGCTCTACTCAATTTTTGGAGGTTTTGCTGGATTTTGATTGTTTGTTTCTGTTGAAAGTCCTGGAGGGCGAGCGTTTCCTGCCGGCTCCTTGCTGCCAGCTCTGCCCTGCCGCCAGGATACCGCCAACGGTGCTGCTTTCTCCACAGCGCCGCACTCCCATCTGGAGCTGCAAGGCTTGTGTCCCGTCCCTGTGAGCATGCAGCTCCCTCGGCCGCAGTCCGGCTGGGCGTCTCTGCTGCATGCCTGTGTCTGCCTCTTGGGAATCAGCCAGAGCCTCTCCACACCCTCGTTCGCTGACGCCCAGGTTGTGGTGCTGACTCTCGGTGCAAACGCAGGGCACCACAGACAGCGGGGGCTCTCGCTTGGGCTCTCCCTGGCTGGCTCTGTGCCAGGGCGGGTGGGAGGCTGGGCAGCTGTTTGGTGAGAGCTAGGACTATACCTGGACATGTTATGAGCTGGGACCCCTGGATATGCCCATGCTGGTGGGAGCGGCGCTGCCTTCCTCCCTTTTCTGTTCCCCTTCTGCTCTCTAACCCAGTTCCACCTCTCCTCGGCTGCTCCATTTCACCCTCCACCTTTATCCCTCCCTTCCTGACAGTTTGCCCGCTGTGGGCTGCACCACGGCGTGCAGTGTCAGTGCGTCCCTCCAGCGGAGGGCAGGGTGTGCGTGGGCTGCGGACACAGACCTGCCCTGGCTGGGGAGCTCACTTCCAAACCACCGTGGTGAGGGGACAGTGGCAGTGGCAGAAATGGCCAGTCCTAGCCAGGGCGGGTGGAAAAGGGATGCCAGAGCATTGGAGCTCTCCCTGCCCCAGGCCCTGTCCTCGAAGGAAGGTACGTGGAGCCTGGGAGCGACAGCCTTCTGTTGAAATGACCGTGTCGCCCTGCATCCCATCGCGCCGGCGCCCTCGAGCAGCCATGGCTGAGACCGGCTGTGTTCCCGTTGGATGTGCTTATTGTGCGCTGCAGCCAATCGCAAGGGGTTTCTGCATTCCCCGCAGTTGTGATTGGTCCTTGCTACTGACTCGACCAAAGCGCGTTTCCCGTGACTCGGTGAGTCAGGATCTGACCCTGGGCACAGGATGCAAACCCGCGTAGCAGAGCAGCACTCTGCAGCGTCCAGAGGAGGGCGCTGTTCACTCAGGAAGCGGGGGCTGGCAAAGATGCTGCCAGCTCAATCCTCTGAGCACCCCCAAGGCTGTTAGCAGCTCCACTGGTACTAGGGATTCCTGTCTGGTCTCGCCATCCCAGAACCCGGCCGGCTTCCTACCACACAGCCATCCACCGACTGCACTTGCTGCTTGGTTTAAACTACATCCCTTCTGGCCTGGGAGCAGGCCCCTCTCCCCGGGCGTTTGAGAGCGTGGCCTGTCCGGGAACCAGCAGCTCTAGTGAAACCCGAGTCTCACGGCCAGCGTGCTGCCAGCCGTAGGGTGCTCTGAGGCAGCCGTGTGTTACATGAACAGCACGTGTGTGCGTGAGCACAATAGCTCTGCGCACGCCACTGCCCACGAGTTTACATATGGGCTACTTGACACTGATCCTTTAACCGTGGTAACAACCCCTGTTATTCCTCCGCCTGCTGGCAAATCGTGCTCCCCGGTGATCTCAGAGGCCAGACCCAAACTGGGAAGATCTGCCCCGTCCAGAGTGTCTGTGTGTGGAATTAAAATGCAATGCCCGTGTGCTCTGTGACTCCAGCCCTTCATCCCTTACTAGTGTGTCGGGGGGGGGCGCCGACTCCCACCCAAGGTTTGTTTCATTCACCTCTGCATTGCAGTGAGTTGTCTTCGCCAGCTGTCAGTTCGCCTGGTCAGTTCAGTTCAGCAGGTCCCTTCCCCAGCTGGGATTGTGATAGCAGACACCCTGTGCCGTGGGCCGAGTTCTCACGGGATGTTTCTGATCATGAGGCCGGCTGGCCGCCTCCAGGGAGTGCCGCCTGCTGAAGGGTTAGCAGAGATGTATTTGAAAAGAAAAAGCTGATGTGAAAGCTGCAGAGCAGTGCTTGTCTTTGTCTCCTCCCGGCAGTGCTGTGCAGGGGGCAGACATGCGCCTGTGTTGGACTTCACAATGACCCGCTGAACCATTCCCACGTCTTGTAATCAGAGTTACCCATTTTCTAATTGCAGAGCTATTGTCGCTTTAAAACAGAGCTTGTTCTCCAAGCCTGTCACAGAGAAGCATCGTTGTGGTCCGACGTTTGTTACCAGCTGTGCTGCTTGCTGGCTTCGCAGCCTTGGGCAGATAACTTCCCCTCTCTGTGCTTTGCTTTTCCCATCTGTAACGCGGGTAAAATAACTCCCTTACTGCAGAGATCGGCTCTGTACCAGAGCGGAGCATTCCCTGCCTCCTCCTGTGGGTTGATCCTGCAGTGAAGCTATGCTGATCTGCCTGTAATGCTGTGCTCATGCCATCGCTGCGAAGCTAATCGGCAGAGGGGGCAGGGGAAGAACTGGAAGCTGGTTTTAGTGAGAGTGCATAGAAAGGGTCTCTTCTCCGTGTGGTGCTATGTTTATTAAAAGCTGTTTGTGCAGGAAACCCACAGCCACACTTTCCTCGAGTCCTAAATGAACTCAGCCGGATTTTGCGCCAGGGATTTACTGAACGCTGCAACGCAGATAAATAATGAAATACAAAACTACAGCAGATGAACTCGCCGCGCCCAAATCTGTGCTGGGGAGAGGAAAAGGGCCCTTGACATATCAAAGCAAAGCTCCTCTGGAGGAGAAAGCGCCCCCAGCTGCGGTCTGCGGTGCAGAAGTGCCTGTGGTAATTAAAAGCACATGCTGAATGCAGTTATTTTCCCATCTGTTTTCAGCAATGCTCCTTCTGACGGCTGGAGCTTCAGAGTCTGTTTCCAGTAGCGTTGCCCATTGCTGTTTGGCTTTGTGTGCGTTTCCAAGGCAGCTGGGGTCCACACGGTCCCCTCTGCTGCAGTCTGTCCCAGCTCAGTGCTGAAGAGCCGGGGAAGGGAGACCCCCCAGAGGTGCTGTAGGGCTCCAGGAGGTGGCGCTCTTCCCTCGGAGTCAGCATGGAACTGACGCCCTGGCGTGAGGCTGAGACGCATGGTGCCGCTGATGGTGCCATTTGCACGGTCGGAGGAGACAGACCCCAGGTCTGAGCTATGGTGGGGGGAGCATGTCTGCCCTTCGAGACCCGCCTGGCGGCTCCGCCCTCTGCCTAGACCCCGCAGAACGCTGCTTTAGGCACAGCTGGGCAGGGCGGAGCTGAGATGCTGTGAGGCTGGGCTGGCGTGTTACACCTGAGCGCTGTGAGCACACCTGGCCTGAGCAATGGCATCGTGCGCACGGGGCTGTACACGCGGAGTGAGAGACGCCCCTGCCTGAGGAGCTCACCGCATAGGGTAAGGAGGGGGAAGGGAGCGTGATGCAGGGCTTGACTTCACAGTATAGCTAACCCCTGGGGCCTTTCCCTAACCAGCTCCCATCCACACCCAAAGCTCTCACCCCAGATGCTTTTCACCCGGGCTAGCTGGCCCCTCCAGTGAGGGCTGCTGCTGGCCTGAACATTCCTTGCTGCAGAATCATAGAAGATTAGGGTCAGAAGAGACCTCAGGAGGTATCTAGTCCAACCCCCTGCTCAAAGCAGGACCAACCCCAACTAAATCATCCCAGCCGGGGCTTTGTCAAGCCAGGCCTTAAAAACCTCTAAGGAAGAAGATTCCACCACCTCCCTAGGTAACCCATTCCAGTGCCTCACCACCCTCCTAGTGAAATAATGTTTCCTAATATCCAACCTAAACCTCCCCCACTGCAACTTGAGACTATTGCTCCTTGTTCTGTCACCTGCCACCACTGAGAACAGTCTAGATCCGTCCTCTTTGGAACCCCCCTTCAGGTAGTTGAAGGCTGCTTTCAAATCCCCCCTCACTCTTCTCTTCTGCAGACTAAATAATCCCAGTTCCCTCAGCCTCTCCTCATAAGTCATGTGCCCCAGCCCCCTAATCATTTTTGTTGCCCTCCGCTGGACTCTCTCCAATTTGTCCATATCCCTTCTGTAGTGGGGGGGACCAAAACTGGACGCAATACTCCAGATGTGGCCTCATCAATGCCGAATAGAGGGGAATAATCACTTCCCTTAATCTGCTGGCAATGCTCCTACTAATGCAGCCCAATATGCCATTAGACTTCTTGGCAACGAGGGCACACTGCTGACCCATATCCAGCTTCTCATCCATTGTAATCCCCAGGTCCTTTTCTGCAGAACTGCCGCTTAGCCAGTTGGTCCCCAGTCTGTAGTGGTGCATGGGATTCTTCCGTCCTCTGTGCAGGACTCTGCACTTGTCCTTGTTGACCCTCATCAGATTTCTTTTGGCCAATCCTCCAATTTGTCTAGGTCCCTATGGACCCTATCCCTACCCTCCAGTGTATCTACCTCTCCCCCCGGTTTAGTTTTATCCTTGAACTTGCTGAGGGTGCAATCTGTCCCATCGTCCAGATCATTAATGAAGATATTGAACAAAACCAGCCCCAGGACCAACCCCTGGGGCACTGCGCTTGATACTGGCTGCCAACTAGACATCGAGTGGTTGATCACTACCCGTTGAGCCCAATGATTTATCCAATTTTCTATCCACCTTATAATCCATTCATCCAATCCATATTTCTTTAACTTGCTGGCAAGAATACTGTGGGAGACCGTATCAAAAGCTTTCCTAAAGTTAAGGTGTACCACGTCTATCGCTTTTCCCATAGTCACAGAGCCAGTTATCTCCTCATAGAAGGCAATCAGGTTGGTCAGGCATGACTTGCCCAGTGACTCCTCATCACGCCCCTTGTCTTGCCCAGTTCCTCTGCAGCCTGGGGCCCGAGTCCCCTCTCTTGCCGAGGGAGGCTGCTGAGGGTGTGGTGTTACTCCTGACTCAGGCCCTCAAACGCTTGTGGGGAGTTTTCCTGCCTCCCTCCTCTGCTGATTTCTGTGCAGCCGGACTTTGCCATTTCGTGCTAGGGCTCAGGCCTGGTCCCACTGTCGGCAGTGGGGCAGGGTGAATAGAGGCCAGAAAGGGAGGGACTCTTACAGTCAGTCTGATCCCTGCTTCCCACGGGCCAGAGAACCCCCCAGGCCTGGCCTCATGGCTGAGCGTGGGTAACGACTCCAAGTGATGGAGAATCCACCACGCCCCCGGTTAATTGGGCTCATTGTGAAACAACGTGTCCCTCACTGGGACTCTAACCACGTCTGTGGCAGTGTCTGCGGCTGGCCCGGGGCTGCCAACCTCTCCAGGACCCTTCTGCTCCCACAGCCCCGGTGCTGTGTGTCTGACTGACTCACGAGCGCCTCTCTGGGTCAGGGTTGTGGAGTTTGGTTCCTAGGATGACGGTGCTCTGACCTCGCTCAGGCTCCCCAAAAAGGGGAGTGTGGGGTGTCGCCGGATGTCCTGAGGCTCCTGGTGCTGGTGCTGTTAGCTCTAGAATGAGAGCGAGTTGTCTGGAGCGAGACGCTGATGGGCTGCATCTTCCCTGGCTATCCTAGAACCCCCGTGGCCACGGCCCGGACAGCCCCATGCGCAGAGATCGGGTGGCCACAAAACTGGGCTCTCTTGGCCGTGAGAGTCCGCCTGGGGCAGTAAATGCTCTGAGGAAGGGGAACATGGATGAAGGATTTCTCCGTTGTTTGTGCAGCATCTCTGAGTTAGCGATGTGCAGAGGAGTCCAGTGGGATGGCGGCAGAGGGTCGTGGAGCTGATGTGGCCTCCCTTGGAGTGCGTACCGGACCTTACCTTCCCCGTCGCTCCCCATCCATGGAAGCCCCTCTCTGCACTGGGGAGCCCTTCTGCTGATGTCCCTGCTTTGCTAATGTTGGCTTGTGACGAACTGGGACTGTTCTTAATGTGGTCTGTGAATGCTAGGGGGGGGGGGGGGGGTGCCTGGGACGGTCTGCATGGGGGATGGGAGACTGGCCTTGAGGGAAGATACCTGAGCATGTAACATGAGAACCCAGGAAGGGGTTAGAGGCCAGGTGAAGTCTTTGCCTGGGAAACTGAACAAAGGCGGTGGGAGGGGTCGCTGAAGGGAGAGTTTCAGGAGCTGGCTGGTGGAATGGCTGGGAGGCAGACGGGGCTCTGACCCCCCAAGGGGGCTGTAGGGCCCTGGGACCCCAAGATGGACCTAACTGGGGGGGATCCTGTTCTCTGTGCCTGCAAGACCTGTCTTGGACTGTGTTCCTGTTGTCTAAATAAACCTTATCATAGAATCATAGAATCAGGACCTCAAGAGGTCATCTAGTCCAACCCCCTGTTCAAAGCAGGACCAATTCCCAACTAAATCATCCCAGCCAGGGCTTTGTCAAGCCGGGCCTTAAAAACCTCCAAGGAAGGAGACTCCACCACCTCCCTAGGTAACCCAGTCCAGTGCTTCACCACCCTCCTAGTGAAATAGTGTTTCCTAATATCCAACCTGGACCTCCCCCACTGCAACTTGAGAACATTGCTCCTTGTTCTGTCATCTGCCACCACTGAGAACAGCCGAGCTTCAGCCTCTTTGGAACCCCCTTTCAGGTAGTTGAAGGCTGCTATCAAATCCCCCCTCATTCTTCTCTTCTGGGGACTAAACAATCCCAGTTCCCTCAGCCTCTCCTCATAAGTCATGTGCTCCAGACCCCTAAACCTTCTGCTTTACTGCCTGGCTGAGAGTCATAGTGAATCGCAGGAAGCCGGGGGTGCAGGGCCCTGTGTCCCCCCACACTCCGTGACATGGCTTAGCTCCCCGCTTTGGGAGCCCTGGCAGCTGGCTGTGCAGTGTCGAGCACCACGCCCTCAAAGCCTGCTCAGAGAGGCCTAGTTGCTGCGGTTCTCCGGGGCACCAGCCATGGCTGGATCTGTTGTGGTGTGTTTGTGTTTCTGTGGCACTCATCACCCGAACCTGGACATCTCCATGGGCGGGAGATGCTCCGTGGAGGGATCCTCCCATGGGTGAAGGGTTCTTTGACACAGCCCGTCTGAGTGTGAGGGGAGTCGCAGATGAAGTGGACCCATCTGTCCTCGCATTGGCCCTGTGCCCCGGGCCAGTTGAACCCAGTTTTATTCCACTTGCTCTGTTTCTGGCCAAGCTCTGCTGCTTGTTTCCACATCTCTGGATGTAGCAGCCTCCACCCCGGCACGTGGCGCTGGGTGGTCTTGGCTCTGGCTTGTTTTGACAGAGCGTGAGCCCCGAGGGGAGCAGAATTCTCTTTTCCACCCAGGCCCTGTGCACCTGAAGCCCGATCCGGAACGCAGAGCCGGTTATCAGGGACTGCCCAGAGCGTGATTTGTTAGCATGGCGGCGCGGTGGAAGCGCTGCTGATGACTTTATTAATGACGAGGAAGTGGCCATAAAGGGATGGAGGTACCGTGGGGCACTCTGACTCAGACAGCAGCAGCTTCCCCTTCTGTGGCAGGGCGGGGAGCCCTGCACCTTGGGCACAGTGAGGCAGCGTCAGGGCCAGGCAGAGGCTCCCAGGCAGGCGGGGGCAGCCCGGGGCTGATGGCGATCTCTGCGGGAGATGGGTTGGTGGGACTGCCTCAGGCAGGGCCGAGTTGTGGTCGTTCCCCTATCACAGCCCCATGGGCACGCCCAGTTATCACGTCTCCCCCTCCCACAGCCCGACCCGCTCGGCACATAGACCCGCTGCTGCATCATGAACGTTTAAGACGAGGGCTCTTGCAACCTGTGACTGTCTGCTTGATAGTGCCCCTCCCTGGCCTGGGCTGTAACTGCAGGCTCAGAGCCAGACTGGGATTACCGTAGGTGCTCCAAGCTGGTGCACAGACCAGGAGAGCTCTCCTTGCTCCAGCCCACCCTCCATAGCACGACCTTTACTGTGCATGGTTCTATTGGAGACCTTCTCCAGCCTCGTGCTGGTGGGGATCTGCGCTCTGACGCCCAGCCCACGGCTGCATCTCAGGCCTCTGCTGTGCTGGGCGCTACGGTGTGACACCGGCTCCCCCCAGTCATCTGGCTGGAGCCTTTCCTTCCTCTCTCCTCTGCGCAGCACCACTTCGTTCCTCTAGCTCTTCGCTGCCCTCCCCGGGTCCGGGCCAGCTCAACCACTCGCGTTTGATTTCCCAGCCCCTCCTGTGTGTCTGCTTCATTCATTGCAGCAGCAGCTTTTAAACCCAATGGTTAGTGTCTTCGCCAATGGCATTAGTTGAACCAATTATTCCTTTCCCTCCCCCCCCCCAGAGGATCCCACCCGCTCCCCCTCTGGGAACGTGACTGCCCAAAGCGGACAGCTCATAACAGCTCTTTGTCGCTGACCTGGTCTGTATGGGACCTGGTGGCCTGGAGCAGGGCTGTCCCCCATTCCCGTGGCCCTTGCAGAGCCCATGTGAGAGGCGAGTGGCTGCGTTCCAGCTCCCGGGAGACAGCGTCACAATCAGGCTGCCCTTCGCTGGTTTTTTGCTGTCCCAAATGTAAGCAGAAGGAGCAGCTTAATCATATGACACAGATGATTGTGCCGGTGAGAAAGGGGGAGAAACGGTATGGCTTAGGGGGGAAATCCAGCAATGCACTAGGGCTTCCCCTCCCAGGTCCCAGAACACTGCACAGGAACCAGCATTTGCACCGAGTTTGTGCACCCGAAATATCGTGCACTCACACGCTGTGCTCACGCTGGCCCCAGGCAGCAGAGCTGGTGCCAGGGACGACAATACCCTGGGAGAACGTTGGCTTCTGGCAGGGAGGGAGACTGAAGGGATTAGGGTCTGAAAACAGCTCAGGAGGCTCCCGGTCTGTTGGCGCCCTGGCAGACTCCCGGTTTAATGGCACCCGTGCCCCGAGAGAGAAGAGCAGAAAGAAAAGCCACTTGCTCTGTTTTCCCAGTGCGTGGAAACGTCCAGCCTGCTCACGACCCAGGCTTATTGCCCATACATGTGCGCAGCCCAGCAGCGTGCCTCCTCACACATTCACTGATGGAACTCCACAGCCCTCGTGTTCCTAATAGCACGGCCCTGCTCAGTCCAGTCTGGTGCCTGGGTTGCTCTGATAGCCACGAGGTTGTGGGGTGCCACGCTGCACCTCCCCAGAGCGCGCCTGCTGGCATGTGCGGGAGTTCCTTCCTGGGGCTCTCTGAAGCACAGGTCAGCCCCCTCCCAGCTACGGCATGCTGCCGGGGTGCCGGCGTTCCCGTTGACGGGAGCAGCCCTTGTCCTGGCGCCAGGGCAGAGGGGACGAGCTCCTTGCCAAGGATGTTCCTGCCCGATAGCAAGACAGCATTAGCCTCGCTGCAGCACAGCGCCCCGGCCTCCGCCCTGCTCCAGCCCGTGTGGGAAACTGAGCCCTGCAGAGCAGGTGTGTTGGCTGCTTTGAGATGAACTGTCTGTGGATCTCGATATTACCGGGGTCGAGAGCGAGCTCCACTTCACGCTGGCCTTGCCATTATCCACTCAGGGAGACGGTCGGTCTCCTGACAGCATGATTATTGCTCAAAAGATGTAACTGGTGTTAAGTGCTCTCTGCAGCAGTGCCTCCGAAGGGCTTTTATGCTGGTCATGTCACCCAAAACACAAAACCTGTGGCTAATAATAGACTCTCCTCCCAGACACATTTTACTGCTACGCTTCCCTTTGTGCATCTCTCCTGCTTTGCTCACCATTGGATCCGAGAGGGAAATCACTGACTTCTAGGTGCACCCTCCTCTGCGCTGGCACAGACAGGTTGCCCTGATACCAGGATGATGGGCACTTTATCAGGGCTCACTAAATACAGTACTTGATCTTGGACATGCCTTTGGTGGCCGAGGAGAGTGCTCAGGGGAGTCTGTCTGTCTGCTGTGGAGGGGGGTGCCCCTGGCAGGATGCCGAGGTGGAGGGATGTGGACAGAGCCATGAGTCAGGAAGACGATCCTAGTAGCCATGCTTTGAATGGATGAGAGGGGGCAGGGTGGCTGGTAATGTTCCCTCTAATTTTTCCCATGCATGTGCGCAATGAATTTTGTTATGTGCACCAATATGGAGGTGATGTGTGGCGGGGGTGGGGCCAAGAGGTTTGGAGTGTGGGAGGGGGCTCAGGGCTGGGGCAGAGGGTTGGAGTGCGGGGGGCGGGGCGGGCTCCGCTGGGGGTGCAGGCTCTGGGGTGGGGCCAGGGATGAGGGGTTCAGGGCACCCCCCAGCTCTCTCTCTCTCCACAGCAGCATCTGGGTTGGGGGGGAGGGGCAGCCGTGAGCGCCTGCATGGCCCTTGGTAGGCTGCTGCGCGGCCACGCAGCTGAGAGGGAACGTAGGTGGCGGGCGATGCATGCGGGCGCTGCTCCGGTTTCACTGGTGTCCAGGCAGCGTGGGACGTTCCAAGGCAAATCGGAGCTGTGAAGTGTTTGCTTTGTTCTGACGCTCTCAAGGGCTCCAGGTGGCACAAGCCTCTTGCCTCCCGTGCAGCCTTTGCAGGGTACTGTGTCCTTGCAAGTTAGATGGGACCTGAGATGAGAACTTGCACACGCCGAGTGCTCCTCCAGCCTCATGGATAACAGTGTCTCCGAGGGGCTAGGACACAAGCCATTCCACCATCCCAGCCATACTTCCCTCCCTGCAGTGGCCTGTTTTGCCGTGGGTCCCTAACAACGTAGAGATTCAGCGATCTGCCTTTCCTACGTTCTCCTCCGGCCCGAGTGACATTTACTTGTCAGAAATCAGCCTCAGCCCCGGGCTGCATCTTGCTCTGCAGGAGAGTTTGAAGCTCTGCCTTGTTGTTCAGGTGCAGGGCTTAGTGCCAGAGATCTGGGTTCTCCTCCGAGCTCTGCCAGGCTCCCTGTGTGAGCTCCGCAAGCCACGTTAGCGCTCTGGGCGTGAGCCCCCCCGGCGAAACGGAGCGGATAGTTCAGGGCCTGGCGAGGCTGAACACATTGGCCTGTGTAAAGTGGTTGGAAAACTTCACTGGCAAGTGATAGAGAAGTGCAGTGTTAGAATAAAGGAAGTGCAGAGCTATTTAATTAATGCCTCTTCGGAGCTGGAAAATAACCCCTCGTTTTCCATTAGGCCGGGGCGGGCAAACTTTTTGGCCCAAGGGTCGCATCGGGTTTTGTAAATTGTATGGAGGACTGGTTGGGAAGGGGGTCGTGGCCCCCCACCTCCTATCTGCCCCCCCTGGGACTCCTGCCCCCCGTTCCCTGACGGTCCCCCCCCCGGGACCCCTGCCCCATCCACATACCCCTGCTCCCTGTCGCCTGACCACCCCTGGATCCCCGCTGCCCCATCCAACCCCTCCTCTCATTCCTGATGCCTCCCGGGACCCCTGCCCTATCCAGCCACCCCTTATCCCTGCCCCTGACTGCCCCCCGCCGCCCCATCCAACCTCGCCTCCTTCCTGACTGCCCCCCGGGACCCCTGCCCCCATTCAATCCCCTGTCTCCCTCCCGATCACCATCCCCACCCCCTGACCACCACCCCGAACTCCCCTGCCTTCTATCCACCCGCCCCCCGCTCCCTGCCCCCTTACTGCGCTGCCTGGATCACCGGTGGCTGGCGGCGCTAAAGCTGCACCATCCGGCTGGAGCTGGGCCACGCCACCACCACGCAGCACAGAGACCGGGTCAGGCCCTGGCTCTGCAGCTGCGCTGCCCCAGGAGCTCACAGCCGCGCTGCCCAGAGCATTGCACCAGTGGCGGGGCGAGCTGAGGCTGTGGGCGAGGGGGGAACAGCAGGGGAGGGGCCGGGGGCAGCCTCCCGGGTCAGGAGCTCGGGGGCCGGGCAGGACGGTCCCGCGGGCCATCGTTTGCCCACCTCTGCTTTAGGCAAAGGGATTTGTTTCCCTGTAGTGAATGGGACGTGCTGAGCCATCGCCTGCCCTTCTGTTGCATTTTCACCTGTCGATCTCAAAGCACTTCACGGCGGTTGATAAACTCTGAGCTCTGTTTTACAGATAGGCACAGTGTGGGGTAGGTAATACGGTGAGTCTCTGGTCGGGCCTGAAATAGAACCCAGATCCTCTGGTTCACAGTCCTCTGCCCTAACCACTGGGCAGTGCTGCCTCAGAGGAGTGTGTTTAATGGGGGTGAAATTCACCCCCTCTAAACATCGCGGCGTTTCGCCCGTGCATAAGGCCTGAATTTGCCCATTCTTTTTATAGGTCCTATACAAATGGCTTTTGTTGTTGTTTATTTCTCGATAATAATGGCAGCCTTGTTTTTCAAGGCTAGTGTGTAGGATCCAGGGGCTTCCCATGCTGGGAGAGCCCTGCGCAAGGCATGAAGTAGTGACACTCCAGGGTGGGTCATGGATCTGTAGAAGCTCCCTGCTGCTGGTCTGAAGCCACGGACAAGACGGATTTACTGCCCCACACTGCAGAATTATCTCGCATCAGCTCCCGGCGCCTGCGGTTCATGGATGCGATGACTTCATGCTTTTCAGAGCGTGCCCTGATTAGTTAAAGTGTTTAATTCACTTCAATGCTTGTCATTGCTAATAATCTTGTTAACAGAGGGAGCAAGGGAACATGCCACTTCCATCTGCCTTTGACTTCTGGTGCAATCATCGTCATGTGGCTGGTGAGCTTTCTGTAGGAAAGTTTCTGTTCACAGTAAGTAGGGACTGACAAACCTATCACGAGACTGATTGAGAGCTCCACCAGCTCATGTCCATGCCCTCCAAGCCCCAGGATCATTCCCCATCGGGTGCTCTCCGGTGCTATGTCCAGCCCAGTTAAATATCTCCTGTTATTCCGCCACATGCATTGGGAGACTGTGCTGGTTTAGCAGCTCTCGCCTTCGATGGAGGGAAGCAGAGAGCCACAAGGGGATGATTTGCTTTCTCTTGGCCGCCCGGCCTGTGTAGACTGTGAACACTGGAGCAGGGACTGTCTCTAGGGCCTGGCACAATGGGGTCCCAGTCTGCTGGGGTCTCTAAAAGATACAGCACGTCACAGACGAGGGAGAAGAGCGGCCGTGCTGGTGCTCTGCTGAGACTGGTGCAGTAGCAGCTTCTCACTCCTGGGTCGCTAGTGCTCAGGTATGAGGGACAAGCACCGGCCCCAAGAGTCAAGGGGGGGGTTGGTGCTGACTGCACTGAGACCAGGATGCTGCTGTGAATGCATCTTGTTCCGGTGGGCAGCCAGGGGGTGGCGGCCCGGCGGGGGCTCTCTGCCAGCGGGACCTACGCCCGGCGGGGGCACTCTCTCTGCCAGCGGGACCTACGCCCGGNCCCCCGCCGGGCTTGCGTCCCGCTGGTAGAGAGCCCCCGCCGGGCGTAGATGCCGCTGGCAGAGAGCGCCCCCGCCGGGACGTACGCCCGGCGGGGGCCCTCTCTGCCAGCGGGGCGCACGCCCGGCGGGGGCGCTCTCTGCCAGCGGCATCTACGCCCGGCGGGGGCTCTCTACCAGCGGGACGCAAGCCCGGCGGGGGGCGCTCTCTGCCAATGGGGGGCGCTCTCTGCCAGCGGGACGCACGCCCGGCGGGGGCTCTCTACCAGCGGCACTTACGCCCGGCGGGGGCTCTCTGCCAGCGGGACGCACGCCCGGCGGGGGCTCTCTACCAGCAGCACCTACGCCCGGCGGGGGCTCTCTGCCAGCAGCATCTACGCTTGGCGGGGGCTCTCTGCCAGCAGGACACACGCCGGGCGGGCGCGTGCTCTGCCAGTGGCATGTATGCCTGGCGAGGTCTGGGTCACTGAGGTCCGATGGTGGTGCTGCATGGGACAGGGCTGGTGGGGAGGAGACCTAGCAGAGATTTCTCCCCTGTCATTGTACGGGGATGGAGTGTGGAACAGGCTAGGGGCCTGACCCCAGCCCCAGGATCCCCTGGAGGACAGGGGGTCTCTGCCACTGCCGAACTCTAGCCCTGCTGCCCGGCCACCACCACTAGCCTTTTGATTTGATTGGCCCCGTGGAAGTACAGTAAAGGACGGGTTCGCTTGCTCCCCTGATGGCTGGACCAGTGGGTGCTGCTGGTGACCCCCTGGCGGCTGTGTTCCTCCATGCCATGAGCATTGCAGGCCAGCGTGGCATGGGGAGCGTCCCCGGCACCTCCTCTTATTCCTGCCCCCCGCGCTCTCCCTTCCCGGGCATGGACGCGTATCAGCTGCAGGGCTCAGGACGGGATTAGTTCTCCCACGGCCACCCGCGCCATAGTGCCTGTGGGGGCGGCAGCAGCCCTGCTCAGAAGCACCAGGTGTAGGCTGGTGCAGACACAGCAGGTCTCATGGATGGGCCATTGCTTTGATGTGCTGTGGCAGGCCCACGCTCCAGTCTGTTCTGTGCACGAGTGGGCGGAGAGCTGCTTGTGACAGCGCATTGCCCTGACATGCTGCCTCATCTCACGGGCTGGGTGTTGTGTCCTTCCATTGCCCAGGTCACAGGGCTGGGCCACTTGAAGCTCTAGGTGAAGCTGTGACATCGGGGCTGTCTGCAGCCACCCTGCCGCTGTAACCCTGTGAGAGCCAGAGACCCCTCGGAGCAGAGTGGGTGTCCAGGCAGGACTGGAGTAACTGAGCAAGGCTGGGGCATATCCAGGTGCTAATTCGGTCAGGAGGGCCCTGCGGATCTTGGCTTGGTGTGGGGAGTGCTGCACCGAGGGGAATGGCAGCATGGTTTGAGATTCAGGGGCAGCTTCACACTTGTCCTTTCCTGTCCCTCCACTCTCCCCTGGTTTTCCTCTAGTTCATAACAAATGTGTTTCCTGCTAGAGTCGGGGTGAGATCACTCAGGTAGCCAGCAACAACTTCGACTTGTCATAAAGAGCAGAGGGAGTTCGGCCTTCAGACCTCTCAGAAACGATGGAGGCTGCTGTAAAGCAGGTGGCCCCTTGTGGCTCTAAGGCCCTCCCTAAATAGACTCACCACTCTGTTAGCCAGAGCAGTGCACTTAGGACGGAAGAATCCCATGCACTGCTACAGACTAGGGACCGACTGGCTAAGCAGCAGTTCTGCAGAAAAGGACCTAGGGGTTACAGTGGACAAGAAGCTGGATATGAGTCAACAGAGTGCCCTTGTTGCCAAGAAGGCAAACGTCATTTTGGGCTGTATAAGTAGGGGCATTGCCATCAGATCGAGGGACGTGATCATTCCCCTCTATTGGACATTGGTGAGGCCTCATCTGGAGTACTGTGTCCAGTTTTGGGCCCCACACTACAAGAAGGATGTGGAAAAATTGGAAAGACTCCAACGGAGGGCAACAAAAATGATTAGGGGTCTGGAGCACATGACTTATGAGGAGAGGCTGCGGGAACTGGGATTCTTTAGTCTGCAGAAGAGAAGAATGAGGGGGGATTTGATAGCTGCTTTCAACTACCTGAAGGGGGGTTCCAAAGAGGATGGATCTAGACTGTTCTCAGTGGTACCTGATGACAGAACAAGGAGTAATGTTCTCAAGTTGCAGTGGGGGAGGTCTAGGTTGGATATTAGGAAAAACTATTTCACTAGGAGGGTGGTGAAGCACTGGAATGCGTTCTCTAGGGAGGTGGTGGAATCTCCTTCCTTAGAGGTTTTTAAGGTCAGTCTTGACAAAGCCCTGGCTGGGATGATTTAGTTGGTGTTGGTCCTGTTTTGAGCAGGGGGTTGGACTAGATACCTCCTGAGATCCCTTCGAACCCTGATATTCTATGATTCTGTGTGTAGACACAGGGACTAGAGCACTCTCTGCACAAGGAATGTGACCTTGTGGGGGAGGGATAGCTCAGTGGTTTGAGCATTGGCCTGCTAAACCCAGGCTTGTGAGTTCAATCCTTGAGGGGGCCACTTAGGGATCTGGGGCAAAAATCAGTACTTGGTCCTGCTAGTGAAGGCAGGGGGCTGGGCTGGGCTCAGCTCGATGACCCTTCAGGGTCCCTTCCAGTTCTATGAGATAGGTATATCTCCATATATATATATATTCCTGTGGCTGGCAGCTATTGTCCACCACAAGCCATTTTCCTAATGCAGACAGTGTCTGAGAAGTCTTGGCATGTGTCTGACACAGCTTGGAGAGGGGAATGCTGCTAGGGTGACCAGATGTCCCAATTTTATAGGGACAGTCCCAATTTTTGAGTCTTTTTCTTATATAGGCTCCGATTACCCCCCACCCACTGTCCCAATTTTTCACATTTGCTGTCTGGTCACCCTAAATGCTGCTAAGATCCGTGCCCTGGAGGGGACTCAAGGAGAAATCGGTACCCTATTAACAGACCTTCTTCTTCTGTCTTTAGGCAGCAATGCTGCCAGCCTGTGATTTGAGTTCTCTATTCGCTGTTCATTGGTAACATCCACAGTCAAGGTAAAACTTCAACTTCAAGATAAAACCAGATGACAAGGAGGGAAGATCCGTATGCAGAGCTAAACCTTGCTGCTCCTCCCTGACATCACTGTTATATAATGGGTCTTGCAGAAGCATAGAAGATGGTGATGTCAGTTATTGCGTTTCCCGGGTATCAGAGACTTTTCCCTTTTATGGATGAATTACCTCTTGGTTTGGTGGATTGAAGTAAAACCCATCACAGTCTGTTTGAGGCTTGGTTTCTGAGTCTAGTTTAGAATTTGCAGCTCTTCTAGTGATGATGTTTTAGTGCGACAGTACTGCCTGGGAGAGAAGAACCGCGGAGTACAGACCCTTTGTGCTCTCCGGATTCGGCTGCGTTTAACATTATTGAAGAGCCGGTGTCCAGGTAGAACTTTTCCAGTTTTCCTTTACACGCAGAATACAGCGTGACCTTGATTCTCCAGGCCTCAGAGATCCCAAACTCTCTTATCAGCAACAGGGTCATGGTCCTGATGTCTACTAATTACCCTGAACATTCCATTGGTTATCTGGCACGACTCAGGAACCCATAGTATTGCATTTGGATAACGAACATTGGACTGCATAGAAGTTACTGTGTGTCAACTTAGGTCGCATCTAAAATAAATTAGGGGCTTGTAAAATGTCAGTAGCTAATGGCTGATGAAGTACATCTGGGAACACATGCTCCTCTTGGCACAGTCCCTTCGTTAGCCCTCGTTTGTTTAGTCTCCAGTCTCTCCGAGGGCAGTACAGCATGTGGGTGCATTGCTGTTTTGTTTTCCTGTAGCTCATGAAAATAACCAGATTTTTATTTTTGCATATGTTTAATTATGTTGGTGTCACCAGCAAGAAGGGTTATAAACAGCACGCATTCGAAAGAGGTCTCCACGCAGCAGGATGCCACAGAGCATTGTGGGAGTCCAAATGTTCCGGGCCGTAATGCTCTCCATGGTATTTACAGGTGGCAGGCCACAGTGATGTCTGTGCAGGGCTCACAATCTCCCTGCATGTCCAGCCACAGAAACCAGCCCCGGGAAGGGAAGGGAAGGGGAGAGTGCTCTGTTTGTGACGTGACGTGTTCAGTCCAGTATTAAACCAGCCTCTGATCTGCACCATAGCAGCAAACAGATACATAAGGCGGGTTTGTGGCACTGCTGTCCTGGGACCCTCTGAAGTACTAGCAGAGAGCAGTTATTTTTGTTGCTTTCAAGGCACCATGCAACGGCTGCACTCCTTGGCCTCGTGAGTGCCCAAGCCCTGGCAGCAAACTAGCGCAGCAGGAGAGTCCGTCATACCCCCTTGTTCAGCACAGAGTCATGGAGATATAAAGTGCACTGAGAGATCAGCCTGGGAACAGTGAGATGTTCCCTTTGATCTGGGTGGGAATTGTTCTCGCGGATGTGGTGGTGGTGGTTTTGTTAGCATTTGTGGCATGTGCCCTCCATGTGCCAAATACAGTGCAAACATAGACGGAGGCAGAGTCCCTGCTGCAAAGAACTTGCAGGGGAAGGTGTGCAAATAACACCTTGTGGGATCCGGCCCCTATTGACCACCTGTGGCGACAGTGCGATCTCTCGGGGTGACAGTTTCTGGTTCCTAACCACCGACATTGATGGGAGTTTTGCCACTGGCTTAAACGAGAGCAAGTCCAGGCCATTGGCCCAGAGCACATTCTCGCTGCATGAGCAGCGGTGTCAGAAACCCGGGGAAGCCACCTGTGCCACAGGCTCTGACCGCCTCCAGTGCAGTCATTGGACCCTGGTTAGCCTGCGGTGGCCCATCCTCCCCTGCACCTAGTCTTGTGCCGAAACGTTAGAGAGGGACGCTGGGCTTGTGATAAAAGCATTGGGCTGGGGCTCCGGGGATCTGGGTTCAGCTCCTGGCCCTGCCCCAGATTACCTCTGTGGCCTTTGGCAAATCACTTAATTGCTGTGTGCCTCGGTTTCCCCATCTGAACAGTGGAGATAAACTGTCTCTTGCCCTGTCTCATCTATTCAAATTATAAACTCCTTGGGTCAGGGTCCCTTATTGTGTGTGTGCAGTGCCCAGCCCAGAAAGGGCTCTGGGCACATCTGGAGTCCAACTAAATCATCTACATGGTTCAGTATTACGCGCCAGCGAATGTGCCCAGCACATGGGGGGGTGTCGTCTGCGGTGCACAATGAGCCCAATGGTGGTTTGTCTCTCCCCCAGGTAATATTCCATGACGTGGACGTGCTGACAGAACAGCTGTTTCCAGTAGTGGAGGCCATGCAGAAACACTTCAGTGCTGGCTCTGGGTCCTACTACAGCGACTCCATCTTCTTCCTGTCGGTGGCCATGCACCGCATCATGCCCCCAGGTGAGCGTTCCGGGGCAGCGGCTGGGATGTGTGTGTGTTCAGAGCGCTGGGGATTGTGCGGGTTGAGTCAGCGTGTCAGGACGCTGCTGCGTTATGTCTGAGTCTCCTTAGTGTGCCTGGAGCCCACTGAAAGGAACTGAAGCAAAGCAGCCAAACAGCCCTGAGCTGCAAAGTACGGAGCAGGCGGCTGCCCTGGCCCCGTCCGTGCGTCCGACAATATCTGAAACTCTCCAGCTGCATTAACTTCCTGCTTTTCCATCCCCCGCCCTTGGCTGGCGAGCAGATGGGGACACAGCACATTTGTGGTAGCTGATGGCCCCTGTCTGGCTGGCTCCGTGGGAGCAGACACTGGGAGCAGAGCAGGGTATTGATTAGTGCATTCCTTTCCCATCGGAAAGCTCTGTTGATTGATGGTCATTGATTTTGTCTTTATCTGTCCTTATCATGCCTCACTCTCTGCATTACTGTGGAACCAGGGGACAGCAATAAATCTACAGGAAAACAAAGCAGCCCTGGAAAAGGGGCTTGGCTCAGTTAACTGCGGCCTTTTCCTTCCTCTGCAGCCTGTGGGTAGTTCTCCTGGGACCCATCTTCTCTGTAGGCTCAGCTTGTAACTCGCTGTGTCCCTGCTCTGTCCTCCCTTCCTGCTAAGACTCCTGTTTCTCACAGCAGGGTCCGGAGAGTGGCTGAGTTGTTGACGCATTAATGAATGTTTGGGTCATAATTTGATGATCACAGACCATGTGGGTGTTTTGCACCCCTGATTCAGCCAGGTACCTGCGTGTGAGGAGCCCGCTGGCTTCAGAGGGGCTGCTCTCCCCTCGCAGTTCAGCACACGCGTCCGTGTCCTGCTGAGCTGGGCCACTGGGCTGTGTTTGGCTATGGCAGGGAATGCGCTGCAGTGGTTAGAACAGGGGGCTGGGAATCAACATTCGCATTGGTGACGGGAAAGGCCTGGTAGGTCGTCTCGCCCAACTGCCTGCCAGAGCGGGGTGGTCCTGTCCAGCCAGTGCTCCCAGGGACAGAGCTCCCAGGGCATCTCATGGCGAAGCTTCATTCTACTAGGGCAGGGCTGAGGTGTCCAAAGCTGTCTAAGGGATTTGGACACCCAATTCCCCTGTGATCCAAATCACCTGGTAGCAGCTGCTGGTGCGCATGTCCTGGGTCCGGGTGTACACCAGCTGCTGCAGCGGCTTCGCTGCCTAGACCAAAGCTGGCTCGGGGACGTCTGCTTGTGCTGCAGTCACGCCTCTGATTGCAGTGTCCACGTACCGGGCGTGAATGATCGGCTGCAAGCCAGGGGCTCTGAAATACGCTCAGGGAAGTTTCTGTTTGGCCATAAAGACCATTCTAGCTGAGTTAACACGAGGGGGGGGCTTGCCTGAGCCCCTAGTGTATCATGCAGCGCCGGCAGTTATACGAGCAGTTGTTATTTTCCAGACAAGGAGGAAATGGAGCAGACGCTGGCATCCTTCCTTCGTTTCTGGGCCGTCCTTTCAAACGCAGCCTTCTGGAGGAGGGTCATAGCGTCAGGCAGGAGGGTGACCCAAGACCTTCCTGGTGCAGGTCTGGACCCACTGGCACCATGAGGCGTGCAGAATGCTTTGGTGGGGGGGGATCTCCGGAAGAAAGAGGCTGTCTTGGGTAATTTTGTGGTGGGCTGTCTATTCGCTGAACAGTCACCCAGATAAAGTGAATCCATCTAATGCCCAGTGTGGTTACAGAATCTGAATTGGCCTGGCCAGGCACCCAGTGTGGGGCAGAACAGGAAAGTGGGTGGGGCTGAGTTCAGGGATCTGTCCTTGATACTCGTTAATTTCCAAAACAGCAAAGACCTGTAGGCTGCTCTCTCGTGTTTCTTCCCACCCTGCTTTGTCCTCCTCCATCTGAGAAGCAGGTACATCCCACCTGCCCTCCGGGAAGCCTCAGTTTGGCTTGGAATGCTGCAATCCCAAACCCCGGCGATGGTTTTCACAGCAGCTTTTGAGTATTTTTTGAAATTCATGGATCAGGACAGCAGTGGGGCAGTCCGTCTCATGGTGGCTGATTTTGTATCCTACCGCAGGTGAACTGACTGCAACCCCCCTCCTTCCCCTCTCCCCCCAGGCACTGGAGCTGTGCCAGGATTCTGATTGAAAGGTTTCCCTGCCGCCGTGACTGAGTGCCATTCAGTGTACTTGGCTCTCCTGGCATGGTTCCTGTAGGAAGGGTAAGGTGCTCTCATTATGGACCATTGGCTGCATGGGATTGTAGGCCCTTCGGAATGGGCTCAGTGGTAATGGTTCCCATTTGTTAATTCTTGTCACTCTGAAACTGGCGTCTTACTTTGGTTTGCATCACCGGCTTCCTGTGGAGCTGGCACTTACCCTCCAAGGATGAGGCAGAGCCACTTGAGCCTGCTGGCTTCCACCCAGCCTAAATCCCACCTGCGTGCTCCGTGCAGCTTGGCAAACTGCGAGCACCGCCTCCCTCTGCAGAGGTGGGAGTGAAATGCAAAGGGCAATGTCTTGGTGGCCAGACATGTCAGTCACTTGTCACCTTCCTGAAGCCTGAGTCTCCTTCCTGTGGGCATCTTGGTCAGCTAGCAATGATTTGTCACTTGCCATTAACAAAAGAGAAGGAAAAGCGCAGACCGGAGAAAGTCGCATCCTTGGAAACCTTGTTGGAAAGGCTCTGAAACACGCAGGTTCTGTCGGCGCTCTGAGCCTAACGCGGCTGTCGTGGTTTGAGCTGCTGGCTCCAGCGCAGAGTTTCACAACGCGATGTCTCTATTGTTCTGAGTGATCCCCAGAGTGGTCGGGTGATGCTGGGGTGGGCAGAGGCATGCAGGGAACAAGGAAAGGTGAGGAACAGACCGCATGTCATGTGCAGAACGGACCAACATGCCAGACAGCTAGGGTAGGAATAAATGGTCAGTTTTCTGAATGGAGAGAGGTAAATAGTGGTGTCTCCCAGGAATCTGTCCTGGGACCAGTGCTGTTCAAAATATTCATAAATGATCTGGAAAAAAGGGGTAAACAGTGAGATGGCAAAATTTGCAGATGATACAAAATTACTCAAGATAGTTAAGTCCAAAGCTGATTGAGAAGAGCTACAAAGGGTCTCACAAACCTGGGTGACTGGGCAACAAAATGGCAGATGAAATTCAATGTTGATAAATGCAAAGTAATGCACATTGGAAAATATAATTCCAACTATACATACAAAATGATGCGGTCTAAAATAGCTGTTACCACTAAAGAAAGAGATCTTGGAGTCATTGTGGATAGTTCTCTGAAAACATTTGCTGAGCTGTATAGCGTCAGTCAGAGAAGTTACTCGAACGTTAGGAATCGCTAGGAAAGCGATAGACAATAAATCAGAAATTATCATAATGCATGTATATAAATCCATGGCACCCACACATCTTGCACACTGCGTGCAGATGTGGTCGCCACATCTCAGAAAAGATATATTGGAATTGGAAAAGGTACAGAGAAGGGCAACAAAATGATTAGGGACATGGAACAGTTTCCGTTTAAGGAGAGATTAATAGGACTGAGACTTTTCAGCTTGGAAAAGAGACGACTAAGGGGGGATATGACAGAAGTCTATAAAATCATGACGGGTGTGGAGAAAGTGAATAAGGAAGTGTTATTTACTCCTTCTCATAACACAAGAACTAGGGGTCACCCAAGGAAATTAACAGGCAGCAGGTTTGAAACAAACACAAGGAAGTATTTCTTCACACACCGCACAGTCAACCTGAGGAACTTGTTGCCAGGGGATGTTGCAAAGGCCAAAACTATAACAGGGTTCAAAAAAGAACTAGATAAATTCATGGGGGATAGGTCCATCAATGGCTATTAGCCAGGATGGGCAGGGATGCAGCCCCATGCTCTGGGTGCCCCTAGCCCCTGTTTGCCAAAAGCTGGGGATAAGTGACATGGATGGATCACTACTTAATTCCCTTTTCTGTTCATTCCCTCTGGGGCACCTGGCATTGGCCACTGTTGGCAGACAGGAGACTGGGCTAGATGGGCCGTTGGTCTGACCCAGTACGGCCGTTCTTATGTTCCTGTGGAGACTGAAGCTCCTTCATGTTGACGCTGTTGTAGTGAACTGGCTATCAAGCATGCACCACTACCCTGGTCTGGGCAGAATCAGAACTGCCAGTTGTGTGTCACAGGCCCTATGTTGCAGAGTGCCAAAGGAGAGTCCGCTTTAGTTCAAATGTCAGGGTGCTTTGGCCGCAGGAGGATCTGGGGTCTGCTGTTGCTGCTGCCATGAGGAGAAGCGTGGAAGCTCCAGGTGGCAGTGCATTTATGACACTGCTCTCGTTGCTTACTCCAGCTGGAGAACGGTGCCTCGGCCTGAGCTGATCTTCAGAAACAGGAAACGCCTCTCTGCTTTAATGAAGGGAGTGGCCTTCCATATGCAGCTCCTCGGCTCGGCTGGGTCTGAGCGCAGAGATGAGCAGAGACCAGGGGCTGGGGCAGGCTCTCGCCAGAGAGGGGCCGGGCTGGTATAAACGAGGCTATGCCCCACTGACCCTCTCGGGCAAAGGAGCACAGCTGGTGTTGGCCTCTCTCTGCAGACCAGCACCGGGCAGCCTTTCTGTGCCGGGAGTCACGTGCCTTGTGTCCGGTCCAGAGGGACACGCGAGGGCTTTGTGACCATTAAAGCACAGTTGGCTCCTGGCTGGGAGGCTCACCATCGTGATGGCTTTGAGAGCAGAGGGGTCAGTAGGGCGCTGGGGACCAAGGTGCCTCCGAAGGGCCAGTTGCCAGTGCAGTCTCTTTGCCTGTGCACGTGCAGCTCCTGGGTGTCGGGAGCTAATGCAGAACGTGGCTTGTTCCACCGGCCCCGAGTCCCCATGCGGCAGGTGAGTAACTTGTTTCCATGACGAGTAGATGGACTTCTGGGAGCCCCAGTAGGTCGCTTTGTCCCTGAAAACTACTGGGGGGCCTCTGGGGGTGACACTTCTAAATAGTGCCGCTAGCCCTGGGGCAGGAACAAGCTTCCAGTCCATGACCGTTCAGCCCAAGCAGGAGGCGAGTTGTCGTGGCCTGAAAGCTGCCCCCGCTGTGTGGTCGGGATCCCGGGCGGTGGGCCCCAAAGCAGTAGGGTTGCAGCTCCAGCTCTGCAGATTCCCCACGTGGGCCTGAAGCAGGCAGCATGGGCCAGTCACTCAGGCCCAGGGCCCTGGGTTGTGAATCATAAACCCTTGAAGGGCACTTGCTGGACAAGCAGTGCAGGTTGTGGAGCAGGTTGTGGGTCCTGGGGCACCCAGCCAGGCCGGCCCCGGCGTAACACCCAGTGCTCTTCTGTAGCGCTGCTGGGGGGTGCGAGGCCCTCCCCTCCCTCTGGTGCCGGAGCTGGGGATGGGATGTCCCTGGGCCCGAGGGCGCACGTCTGTCTGCCCGCCAAGGCCCAAGTGTGGGATGCGGACCCAGGATGAGCAGCGGACGCGTGACTTGCTGAGGGTTCGTTTGCGCTGTGTGAATAACCCTGCCCCACCACGGCAGCTCCGCCATTTGGTCCTCCTGCTCTCCATCCCTTGCATCTAGTGTAGCAAGCGGGGGCCGGGAGGAGGGGCCAGTCTGATCCAGCCGGGGATTCCCGTGGCTGAGCTCCAGCCGAGTGGTCAGGAGCAGCCCTCTGCCAGCAGGAATCCCCTCCCCGTGGACACTCGGACGCTGGGATCGAGTCACCCCTTAGTCTGCCCTCTGGCGAAGGGTTGGGGGAGACACCTAGCGTGCTAGGGAATGCTGGGACTAAAGTGGTGATGGCCCTCGCAGTGCGGGGCACCGGAGAGGCCTGAGAATGTGACTCTCTGAGGGGGAAAGACCATGGGCCTGTAGCCCCCACTTCTCCCCCTCCACCCCCGATACAGGCTGAGCTGCCTGGTCCGCTCAGCACTGGGCAGCGCTGGGACCGCTGTCGTGGCCATGCCCACAGCCTCAGGTGTACAGCTCCGCGAGAGCCCTGGGTTCGGGGGCATCGCTTCTTTCAGGTGTTCAGCCCTAATCAGCCTGGCCCAGGCCACGTGCGTCTCACCCCATGCGATTGCTGATGTAACCGTGGGGTGAGTGTGCGTGTGCACGGTCATTGCACTGCTGGTGGAAGGGAGCTCTCTTTTCACACCTGGCGGGGGTGACTCGGGTGGGGTCTGGGCTGAGTCACTTGTAAGCAGCAGGCCAGGAAAGACGTTTGCTGGAACCACTTTTCCATTAAGCTCATGTTAAGGTTTTGGAGGTGTAGGACCTACGCTGAATGCGAATAGCAGTATTATTATGGTCTGCATCACTTAGACACTGTCCTGGTTTCTTTAGTCTATGGCTTGAAATGCTCAGGATCTCCGTATCGCCCTGTCGCAGAGGAGTCCAAAGCTACTTACTGTGAAATGCTCGTTCTCGGCTGACAAGCGTGACTTGGGGGTTGCAGTCCGGGCTCCAGGTTCTCATAGAGACCTGTCTGTATGTCTGTCTGTCAGGCTAACAGTGTTTTACAGGGGCTGGCTCGATGCCCAGTATTTTTAAAAAGACATTTGACAGTTTAATGAGTTTAACTTGGTTTCAGAAGCTGCTAGTGAAGCTGATGGATGCTTCGTTCGCAGCATGGTCAGATTTACTGCCCCAGGTGTCTGCATTATGTGTGCAGCGCCTGTGGTGATTTACAGGGCTGGGCCAGGCCTCTAGACTCACTCCCTGCTCTGCAGCAACCGAGAGCTGCCCCAGCACATCCAACAGCAGTGACGGAGTTTGCTCCAGAGCTCCCTTCGCACCCACAGAATCAGAGAATCTCAGGGGTGGAAGGGACCTCAGGAGGTATCTAGTCCAACCCCCTGCTCAAAGCAGGACCAATCCCAACTAAATCATCCCAGCCAGGCCTTTGTCAAGCCAGGCCTTAAAAACCTCTAAGGATGGAGATTTCACCACCCTCCTAGTGAAAAAGTTTTTCCTATTTGTATGACTCATCTTCATGGTGTGTGTGTGGGGGGGAGGGGGAGCAAAGTAACAAAGTCTTTTGTCTTTTTTAATGTTCTATAATAGTCTGTCTGGTGTCCATGGATCTTCCTGTTGGGCAGGCGGTAACGCCTTCGGCTGCCGATTGCCGGGCACACTAGTTAGGGGCTCTCTCCTGTCTGGTGATTTACATACTGACAGAGGCTCACAATACACAGGCTTAAATATTACCATGCAGTCGGAGCTGCTGGTATTGTAAGTGAGATTCATGCCAGCAGCAGCTCACAAGCACTCAGTAAATGCTAAACACAAACTTAACATCCTAATACCTATTTTAACAATGCTGACGCGGGGAGCCAGACTGATCCCAGCGGCGGATTTGCCACTGTTCAGCTGAGACATGGGGACCTCACCATCAGCTGGTACCTGCTCTGCCAGCATCACACTCTGCACCTGTTCCAGTCTGAATTCCCAAACTCTACGCAGCATTCCAGATGTGGTCTCACCAGCACCTTGGAAAGTGCTTTAATACGTCCCTGTCTCTCCTGGAAATAGCTCATCTGCACATCCTAACACTGCACTCGCCTTCTTCCTGGCCGCATCACGATGATGGCCCACAGTCATCCGGTGATCGACTGATACACCCTGGGCTTTCTCCTCCTCTGGTTTTTCCATCTGATGAGCCCCCAGCTTATAGCAGAAACTCTTGCTATTAGGGAAACAATTTTGAAAATATGGCGAAATGAATATACAACTCTCTACAGCAAGTGGGCAGAGAGCCAGCGGTAGAAACAGCTGCAGACTCGGTTCTAGCTTGTTTCTAGTTAAAACTGATCAAAGAGGATATTTTTCTACATTTTCATATATATTGTATTCTGTGTTGTAATTGAAATCAAAGTGTATATTATTTTTGATTATAAATATTTGCACTGTACAAATGATAAACAAAAGAAATAGTATTTTTAAATTTACCTCATACAAGTACTGTAGTGCAATCTCTTTGTGGTGAAAGTGCAATTTACAAATGTGGAATTTTTTTGCTACATAATTGCACTCAAAAACAAAACAATGTAAAACTTCAGAGCCAACAAGTCCACTCAGTCATAGAATCATAGAATATCAGAGTTGGAAGGGACCTCAAGAGGTCATCTAGTCCAACCCCCTGCTCAAAGCAGGACCAATTCCCAGCTAAATCATCCCAGCCAGGGCTTTGTCAAGCCGGGCCTTAAAAACCTCCAAGGAAGGAGACTCCACCACCTCCCTAGGTAACGCATTCCAGTGTTTCACCACCCTCCTAGTGAAATAGTTTTTCCTGATATCCAACCTGGACCTCCCCCACTGCAACTTGAGACCATTGCTCCTTGTTCTGTCATCTGCCACCACTGACAACAGTCTAGATCCATCCTCTTTGGAACCCCCCTTCAGGTAGTTGAAGGCTGCTATCAAATCCCCCCTCATTCTTCTCTTCTGGAGACTAAACAATCCCGGTTCTCTCAGCCTCTCCTCATAAGTCATGTGCTCCAGACCCCTAATCATTTTTGTTGCCCTCCGCTGGACTCTTTCCAATTTTTCCACATCCTTCTTGTAGTGTGGGGCCCAAAACTGGACACAGTATTCCAGATGAGGCCTCACCAATGTCGAATAAAGGGGAACGATCACGTTCCTCGATCTGCTGGCAATGCCCCTACTTATACAGCCCAAAATGCCGTTAGCCTTCTTGGCAACAAGAGCACACTGTTGACTCATATCCAGCTTCTCGTCCACTGTGACCCCTAGGTCCTTTTCAGCAGAACTGCTACCTAGCCATTCGGTCCCTAGTCTGTAGCAGTGCATGGGATTCTTCCGTCCTAAGTGCAGGACTCTGCACTTGTCCTTGTTGAACCTCATCAGGTTTTTTTCTGCCCAATCCTCTAATTTGTCTAGGTCCCTCTGTATCCGATCCCTACCCTCTAGTGTATCTACCACGCCTCCTAGTTTAGTGTCATCTGCAAACTTGCTGAGAGTGCAGTCCACACCATCCTCCAGATCATTAATAAAGATATTAAACAAAACCGGCCCCAGGACCGACCCTTGGGGCACTCCACTTGAAACCGGCTGCCAACTAGACATGGAGCCATTGATCACTACCCGTTGAGCCCGACGATCTAGCCAGCTTTCTATCCACCTTACAGTCCATTCATCCAGCCCATACTTCTTTAACTTGGTGGCAAGAATACAGTGGGAGACTGTATCAAAAGCTTTGCTAAAGTCAAGAAATAACACATCCACTGCTTTCCCCTCATCCACAGAGCCAGTTATCTCATCATAGAAGGCAATTAGGTTAGTCAGGCACGACTTCCCCTTTGTGAATCCATGCTGACTGTTCCTGATCACTTTCCTCTCCTCTAAATGTTTCATAATTGATTCCTTGAGGACCTGCTCCATGATTTTTCCAGGGACTGAGGTGAGGCTGACTGGCCTGTAGTTCCCCGGATCCTCCTTCTTCCCTTTTTTAAAGATGGGCACTACATTAGCCTTTTTCCAGTCATCTGGGACCTCCCCCGATCGCCATGAGTTTTCAAAAATAATGGCTAATGGCTCTGCAATCTCACCCGCCAACTCTTTTAGCACCCTCGGATGCAGCGCATCCGGCCCCATGGACTTGTGCACGTCCAGTTTTTCTAAATAGTCCTGAACCACTTCTTTCTCCACAGAGGGTTAGTCACCTTCTCCCCATGCTGTACTGCCCAGTGCAGCAATCTGGGAGCTGACCTTGTGCGTGAAGACAGTCCTACTTCTTGTTCAGCCAATCGCTCAGACAAACAAGTTTGTTTACATTTACAGGAGATAATGCTGCCCGCTTTTTACTTACAATGTCACCAGAAAAGGAGAATAGGCATTTGCATGGCACTTTTGTAGCTGGCATTGCAAGGTATTTACATGCCAGGTATGCTAAACATTCGTATGTCCTTTCATGCTTTGGCCGCTATTCCAGAGGACATGCTTCCATGCTGATGATGCTTGTTAAAAAAATGTGTTTATTAAATTTGTGATTGAACTTCTTGGTGGAGAATTGTATGTCCCCTGCTCTGTTTTACCAGCATTTTGCCATATATTTCATGTTCTAGCAGTCTCAGATGATGACTCAGCACGTTGTTCATTTTAAGAACACTTTGACAAACTTGACAAAACACTAAGAAGGTACCAATGTGAGATTTCTAAGGATCGCTACAGCACTCAACCCAAGGTTTAAGAATTTGAAGTGCCATCCAAAATCTGAGAGGGACAAGGTGTGGAGCTTGCTCTCAGAAGTCTTGAAAGAGCAACATTCTGATACGGAAACTACAGAACCCAAACCACCAAAAAAGAAAGCTGCTTTGGATTGTTATTGAACTGAACCCATCATCAGCATGGACGCATGTCCCCTGGAATGGCAGTTGAAGAATGAAGGGACATGTGAATCTTTAGCGCATCTGGCACATAAATATCTTGCGACACCGGCCACAACAGTGCCATGCGAATGCCTGTTCTCACTTTCAGGTGACATTGTAAACAAGAAGCAGGCAACATTATCTCCTGCAAATGTAAACAAACGTGTTTGTCTGAGCAATTGGCTGAACAAGAAGTACGACTGAGTAGACTTGCAGGCTCTAAAGTTTTACATCGTTTTATTATTGAATGCAGTTATTTTTTGTACATAATTCTACATTTGTAAGTTCAACTTTCATGATAAAGAGCTTGCATTACAGTACTTGTATTAGGTGAATTGAAAAATACTGTTTCTTTTGTTTTTTTACCGTGCAAATATTTGTAATAAATAATAAATATAAAGTGAGCACTGTACACTTTGTATTCTGTGTTGTAACTGAAATCAATATATTTGAAAATGTAGAAAACATCCAAAAATATTTAAAGAAATGGTATTCTGTTATTGTTTAACAGTGTGATTAATCGCAATTAATTTTTTTAATTGCTTGACGACACTAGTTTTAAGTGTAGACAAGCCCTTACATTTCTCACTTCAGTGGAGTCAATTTGATTGAAACAGGTGGAGGATCTGGGCCATTGTATGCAGTAGTGTAACTTGCATAACTCGTAGACTCTGGTTTGGGCTCATACACCTTTTTTCAATACAATGGTTGATTTTGTGCTGGGGAGACTTGCCCGACGAGAGAACGTGGGAAGTTCAGAGCTTTGAGGATATTGCCAAGTTAAGGGTGGTGTCGAGGTGAAATGACGCCTCTCCAGAGGTGTGCAAAGCTTCCTGCTTGCAAAGGGCGCTTTGTGCAGGGGGTTGGACTAGATGACCTCCTGAGGTCTCTTCCAACCCTAGTCTTCTATGATTCTATGTCCTTATCCCACCCGGAGTGAGAAGGGGTGGGTTCCCAGGAGGAGGGCGCAGTAGAGGATACCATCCCAGTCACTCCGTTGCTGTCTGACTGACTCTGCCAGCAGGTGACAATTAGTGCTGATTGTGATGCTGGTTTGATGTCGCGGATGCTTGTCCAGAAGCACCAAACTCAGTTCTTCCCAAGCTAACACCTTTTGGTCACATTTGAACTGTTTCAGATTCAAAATGGCTGATGTAAAGCCATTTCTCATCCCCTGGGCCACGTGGTCACCCCCCGGAGTCTCTTTGCGTTGGTGACCAAGGAGGCACCAAAGCCGATTGTCAGCTCTGATCCGTTACCCAGGAGAGAGAAGGGATGTTTCTGTGCAGGGCTGGTGGCGCGAGTAGAATTCAAGGGCCTAAGGAGCCAGAGCGTCACTTTTAACGAGTCTGAAGAAGAATCATAGTCTGTGAGGTTCAACGGAGGTGTGATTATTGCCAATTGAAGATTTTCACCAGCGTGTGGGTGAGCTGATGTCGGCAGGTGTCATGAGCAGCTGGTTTGTCACCCAGAAGAAGGCACTATTCTCTAGTGGGGCAGGTCCAGCTTTGAAACTTCACCCTGTTCATTTGATTATTATTTATCTGTTCCATTCAGAGTATGCTGAGTCGGGAGAGTTGGATGGGATGATGGGAAAAGGGATCAAGGGGGCGCTCCTCGGGAATATAATGGACGGAATACATGTGATCGGAAGGTTATAAATGTGTATCTGGCGGTTGTGTTCTCTATCCGACAGCTCTCTAGCTTATAGCCTCTGACTACACTGGAGGAGTGGCATCTCTTAGCTTTGAGGGAATCTCGGAAAGGTCACGGGGAGGCAGACGTGCCGTGTGGAGTTAGAGAGATTTCGTAGAATTTGAGTGAAGGTGGCATTCAGTAAACTGGAGGCAGCAGGTTCTTTCTTGGCCAGTAAGACCAGCTGGCAGGCTTAGGGTGCATTTGTACTGCAGCTGGGAGCGTGCGTCCTAGCGCAGCCAGACAGACGCGCTAGCCCAGAGCAAGCTCACGTGCTAAGAGCAGCAGTGTGGCAGCGGCAGCACGGGTGGCAGGATGGGCGGCTTGTACTCTGCAGTGCAGCGTGCCCTGATGCCATTTTTCCAGTACAGGCCCCGGCTAGCAGGGTGAGAGGCAGACTTTGCAGACGTTCTGTACCTGCTAAACAAACTGACAGGAAGAAAGACTCCCTGGCACTAGAGGACGAAACCATCCCAGACTACAAAGTGCCCTCAGTCCTTAAGGTTCCCGAGACGAGAGGGAGGTTGGCTCTGGCACAGGGCTTTGCATCTTTTTACTAAGGGGATTCACACACCGCATTGTGGCTTTTTCCCAGCACCACAATCCTAATCCCGGCCTGATGCAGCAGGGAGGCCCCAGGGGAGGGGAGCTGGAGACCGAGCGCTCTACGCTCACCCTGCAGCGGCTCCTGTGCCACGGGGCTGGCCAGACATTACAGCCTGGCACACACGGTCCCAGTGCCATGGGGTTGGGCCAGCCGCCCCTCTGTCCGAGTGGCACTGCGAACCTGTGCGCTAGGTCAGGGCTGGTGTTAGACTCGCTGGGGCCCAGGGCAGAAACTAATGAGTCGAAGCCCAAGCCTCGACACCCGGGGCTGAAGCTGAAGCCTGATCATGTAACTTAGCTTCACGGAGCCCCCTGTTGTGTGGACCCCTGGGTAACTGCCCTGCTTGTGACCCCCTAATGCCGGCCCTGCGCTAGGTCACAGCACCAAGAGCAGGGAGCTGGGCCAGCCCTGTGGGACAGGATCCGCCTCTGTGGGATGTGGGCAGGGAGGGCTCGCTCCCTCCTACCCCCGGTCCCTGGGGGCCCCCCCTCTGCACCAGGCCCTCGACTCATCTACATCATTCCCACCAAGTGTTTGGGAAACACCGTGTTACCCAGCACCAAGCGAAACCCGAGACAAAGGTGAGGTTCTTCTCCTTAAACACCCGTCTGTGATGTGTGGAGATAACAACACTGAGAGCGACTAACCATTGGAACAAACGCCCCAGGGAAGTGGTGGATTCTCCATCTCTTGGTGGGTTCAGACCCAGACTGGAGCCTTTCTGGAAGATGCTGGGCTCAGAACAGGGGTGGCCGGGGGACATTCCATGCCTGGTGCTAAACAGGTCGTACTAGGGGATGCAATGGTCCCCTCTGGGATTAAGTTCTCCGACTCTGATGGCTCTGGCATGTTTTCTGATCGTACGGGGCTTTAAGCATTGCTCCTCACGTGGCGGTGTTTGACCTGGCTGCTAGTCCCAGACCCACAGACCGCTTGGGCATGAATCATGCTTGGGATTGGCTGCAGCTTGTGTTAGTAGCTGACTCCTCAGAAAGTTGCTGTCCAGCCCTGTGGCTGCCTCACAAGTGTGTCTGTGAGTCCCAGCCTTCGCTGGCCAGTCTCTGTGAGTGATGACATACACTTCTCTCACAGAGCCGTGAGCTAGTCCATGTCTTGCGCACATCCCATTCTTCCTCTCCCCCGCCCCCCGGGCAAATGGCTTGCTGCCGGCAGACCGTAGCAGCTGTATGGGGCAGTGGTGAGGCAGTGTGTGGCGTCCCAGGGAACCCATTCAGCCCCCTGGGTAATGTGCTTCTTCAGCCTCGTAGGCGTGATATGGAGAGCTCCCTGTAGATTGCAGACCATGGGAACATGTCACCGAGTTCCAGGCTTCAAGCAAACGTTCAGCTTAGCTCAGAAGACAGGAAAATTTAGTGGGATCCAGGCGGCATATTTTAAGATGAGTTGGCAAGCAAACAGCCTGTTACTAGGCACAGCATGCATTCAAAGCAGACCGTCCTCTGCTGGTATATTTCTGTGAACACAGGCCTGTCCTCTATTGCAAGTGTTTAGCTTGTTCAGGTGGGACTCAGGTGTGTGCACAGGCAGGTAGGAGACAGAGCTCTTCGGGCTGTTTGGAGCGTTCACTTCTGTGACAGAAGCTTGGCCCAACTCAGTCCAGAAATCTCTGCCTGCATCAATACAAGGCCACTGCTGACGCCAGGCACTGGCACTACCAGTGATCAGCGCATCAGTTACATTTTCATCTCTAAAGAGACTTGGGCCAAAATTTTCAACCCTGGGAGCCTGAAGTGGAACAGTTTGTCCGCAGCGCTGAGCTCCCCTAACTCCCAGGGTCTCAGCACCTTTAAATAACAGGCCATTTATTTCCAAATGCCCACTGTTTTTTGTTCCTTGTAACTTCTCCCTGGGCTTTCACTGCTGACTGAAGCCTGGTCACCCGTGCAGGCTGTTTGGGCTGGGTTGTGGGTGCCTCATTCCTGTGTCACACGCTGTACAAATAAAGACACAAACATCAGAAGCTGGTTAAAGGGAAACATGCATCATGAACTGGCTCAAAAATCGATCTTCTTTTCCTTTTATCAATGTGCAGAGTAATTCCTTGTGTGCTTGTAAAATCAAGAGACGATTCAGTGCTCTGTTACTATTAATAAAAGGTATTTATAGCGTGTCTCTCGGCCCTTTGCAAATGAGTACCCCTCACAACCATTGTCCGAATCGAGGATACGTCCACACTGCAGTTAGACACCTGTTGCTGGCCCAGGCCAGCTGACTCGGGCTCACGGGGCTTGGGCCAAGGGGCTGTTTAATGGCGGTGTAGTCATTGGGGTGCAAGCTGGAACCCAAGCCCCAGGACCCTGTGATGTGGGAGGGTCCCAGAGCTCACGCTGCAGCCCAAACCCCAGTGTCTGTCTTCACACCGTTTCACAGCCCCTTAGCCTGAGCCCCGCGAGTGCGAGTCAGCTGGCCCGGGCCAGCCACAGGTGTGTAATTGCAGTGTGGACGTCCCCGGAGAGAGAACAAGGCCAGCAGGAGAGCTGGGGGTAAGGCATCCAGACTTCGTACTTTGTTCCAACAGTTACTGCACAGGCCGATCGGGCCAGATGGTCTGAACGCCGCTGCCGTGACACATGCATTGTGGGGGAAGGAGTGCCATTTGCAATGGCAAGGTAACCATGGGTTGTTCTACAAAACAATAACAGGGGTTGGGGTGACAGACTAAGAATTGTCATTGCAGCATCTGTGGAGGAGAAGGGCAGCAGGACGAACCCGAAGCGAACTCCCATGAGGCAGTGCAACAGCATGTCAGAACTGCAGTATTTTGTTGTTGATTTTGGACTGAAAACACAACATTTTCCACAGGAGAAATGCCCCCTCCCACCCCCCGCCCCCCGTATTCTGTCTGGCTCTAATCACAGCAGCATGACTTTGTGATCAGGCATTTCAAGGGCAACAAACCGAGGTGCTTTAAGATTTCTAAACAAGCTGGAGCTGTTAACAAAACTGCTCCAGCAGGGAATAATCTTCGCCTAGACTCACACCAGCCCTTTAACAAGAATCTAGGACAAGGAAAGTGAAGACAGTTCCCTTCCAGTGCCAGCAGCCCAGTGGGACACAGATTGCTTCTTCCCAGGAACCATCCCTCCCCCGAAACAGTGACGCTGGCATCTGGAAGGAAGGCTGGAGTTTCTACGTGACACTCTGGGTAGGGAGATCCAGTCATTCGTATCAGGGCGGTGGATTGTCAGGCTTGCTCGCTGCCATGAATTTCTGGGGTGGATGGTGCACACACGGTGAGTGTATGACAGGCCATGGACTGCAGGGTTTGCTTCACCCACACATCTGCCAGCTTACATGCGTGCCTGGGGGAATCCCCCAGGTGCCTTGCACTGGGCTGTAATATGGCACTTTCAGAGGAACCCAGACTGAACCAACACCGACTGGAGCAGTAACCTTAAAACTAAGCAGGAATGTGTAAAATACCATCTCCTCCCCAGAGCGACCTTCCATTTTGTCCAGTGCTTGGCGGCCCCACTGAGTAAGTGCAAACCTCGTCCTGGCTCAAGGGCGAGCTGCAGGAAATCCTGCTGTTGACTAGAGCCGGGCTCGAAGCAAGAGCCGGACTCTGAATCCGAATCCGCCGGCGCTCAGGCCCACCCACACGACAGCCGCCGTCTGGCCATAAGGTCCAGCGCTGATTGAAAAATCTCCATCAACACTGTCTTTCGACAGAAAATTGTTTTTTTGACAAAACAACTTTTCATGCACAGTGTGTGCTTTCCACAGAAATGTCCCGAACATCCAAAATGTGTTAGGCTGAAAACCTAAAATGCTGTCCCTGGTGCCTCATGGAAGTTGTAGTTTGGGAATCTCATGCCCACGTCTCCTCTATGGACTGGGCTCCCCAGCTGGACTACATCGCCCATGATGCACTGCAGCCATGTGACTTCTGTGGTGCACGTCCTCCCCTCGCCCAAGACGGGCTGGGCTGTGGCACATCATGGGAGGTGTCTTTGAGCAGGGCCCTGACTCTTAGAGGCAGAGGGGCTGGAACAGTTTTTATAGTGGGGGTGCTAGGAGCCATTGAACCAAACTGTAAACCCATGTGAAGACGGGGGTGCGGCAGCCCCCCTAGCTCCAGCACGTATGCTTAGAGGAGAATGGGCCATGGGGCACCTGAGCGATGGCTGCCATGAGGCACTGAAGCAGCATTTCAGAATCAAAATAGTTCACTTTTTGGCCAAGAGATTTTGGTTTCCATGGGGCAAACCCCACGTTTTCCTACCAACCAGTCTGTACTTTGACTGTGCTGAAGTCTTGCCCTTCTTTAGCAAATAAAATAGTAGGCTAATGACCAAAACCACCAGGGAGACCCTGCCGAGTGAGCGAGCGTGAGAGTGTGCATGTCTGTGCACACACATGCACCTGGGTGTAACACAGGCAGGCCAAGAGCTGTGGAGACCAGAAGTGGGGAAAGCTGCTTCCCTGGTCCGTGTTGAACCTGCCGCTCTGGGAGCGAGCAGAGGCCTTCGGTGCCCGGGGCTGTCCATCTGGCACCTCTCATGAGCACTCTCACCCTGTTGCTCACACGCTGGTGAAGGAGCAGACTCCCTGTGTGCTGCACACGTCCGGCAGGGCCGCTGTGACAGGGATGATATTGTTGATGTTTGAGTTTAATGGGAGAGGCGTGTTCAGGACGGTCCCATGGACGGTGCTTATCCTAAAATGCCTGTTTTCCCCGTAGAACCATCGTTTCAGTCAGTCGTGACCCACTACCCCTGGGGGTAGTGTCAGTTTGTGTTATTTCCGTGAGCTGCCCCTTGCTGTAGCGCTGACACTGATTATTTTCGGTGTCCTAGATCTGTCAAAGCAAGCCAGGCATGTGCTGTTATTTCGCCTGCTGCAGAACGACAGGATCTTGGCATCTGCCCTGCCAGTGCTGTTACGCAGATACACATCCTGAGGGAGGCTTTCTTCTAGTGTTTGTAGCAGTGAGTATGGATTGTGATCATGGAAAGTGGGAGGGTTGGAGAGAAGTTAAACAGCAACTGGTGTCAGCCAATGGCTTTGGGGCGGCTCTGATTCTCTCTGTGCCTTCAGCCACTCTTCCTTTGTTTAAAGGAGGATAGCAGCATAAAGGCAACTTGGGAGTGCATTTCAGGGTGCATGCTCTGGTATTTACACACCAGATTGACAGCGAGGTGCCACGTGGATGGCTGTGCAGGGCCAGCTGCACTGTGGGGTCTCGCCGGCAATCTTCTAAGAATTTGCAAGTTTAGAAGAAGATGAAACAAGGATGGTATTTGTCTGTGGTACCATTGTTCCTCCCTAACTGCCCTCGATAGCTAGTTAAGGCATGAGCTCGTTTACCTTTGGTAGATGTATGAAAGAGGAGATAAATCCCAATGAACTTTGGAATCAAATGAAAACAATTATGCTTAAAACCGCCGAAGCACTCATTCCAAAAAGTCAGTGTCAAACCCACCATGGTTAACTGGGAAGGTGTTTGAGCTGCAGAAAAAGGAGACCGAGTGAAAGAGCCAGGCGTGGAGATGGACAAATGTAGGAGAGAATATAAGGAACTGAGTAGACAGATTCAAAGGTAGATTAGTTGAGAAAAGAGTGAATATATATAAGGGCAAAATGTATGGAATGTGAGAATTCTAAAACAAGTAATAATACAAACAGTATGGTCACAGGGGTCAGACGTCTTATCGAGAGGTTTCCCTGCGACCAGACATAATCAGAGATCGTGCTGGTAGAGTCCTCCCTGAGGGTGATGACAGTAAATGTAGGTGGAGCAGGAGCCACCAGTCCCGTGAGAGGAAGTGATGCATGGTGTTGTGCAAATGAAACCTGGGACAGCATCGGGAGTAGACAATGTGCCTGCAAGATTGTTAAAAGGGATTGGCCAATGCGGTACTGGTCTTGTTGAAAATTTGTAATGATGTATGGATGACTAGGCCGGAGGATTGGACGAAGGGAATTTTTCAGCCTTTATCAAAGAAGGGAAACATAGCAGGGAAGTAACTATTGAACCATCTCCCTGATATTGTTCACAAGCAAAGTTCTGCGCTACGTAATCCAGGATTGCAGGAAATGAAGGAGAGAAGCAGAACTAACGCCACAGGAAGCTTGTTTCGGAAAAGGCTGAGGCATGCGTGACCAAACCCCGAGTCTCTGTCACATCATCGAGGAATGCAGAGTGCACAGTCGTCTATTGATCATGTGCTTCATTGACTATTCAAGAGTGTTTGATATCATCCAATGCGACCTTCTTTGGAGGATGCTGGCAGATGTGGGGATTCCACAGCATCTCATCGAACTCATCACAAGTCTCTGCCCCCAGCAACAGAGCACGGTGGGAACAGCAGTCGGCGACAGTGAGTGGTTTTCCACTGGGCAGGGTGGTGTGAAACATGGGATATTTAGTCCCAAACCTCTTTAGCAGAATTGGGATTTCCATTGGAGAGAAGCAGACCCTGATGTCGGAAACCAGCAGACGCAGACTGAAGTACTTTGATCACATGAGGTGTAGAGATGGAAATAACTTTGATAAAGTTGTTATGGAGGGAATGGTGAAGGTTCGTCACAGAAAGGGGCGACCAGTGAGGAAATGGATGGATGGTTTGCTTCCGATCACTGGCAAGACAGCTGCTGACCGCTCCAAGTTAGCGATGGATCATGAAGGCTTCTGAACATTTTGCTGTCATGACACCGATGTTCAAACCTGAACAAATGGATTTCTGTGTGTTTGGTGCCATCTCCCCCTGCTCTGTTCACAGCTTCCCATCTATGCAGCTCGGCAATTCATGACAACCTGGAATTAAGACAGATTTAATTACATTGTGAGGCATGCTGCTGCTCTGATTCCAGCTGCAACAGAGTCCCTTGGACTCACGCCCCTGTGCCTTTAATGACTCGCTCCTTACTGTGGATTTCAATGCATGGGAAGCCTCATCCTGAAACAGGCCTCGCGCTCGCCGCTGGAATCCAGCTTGGGCTGCAGGTCCTCGGCACTGATCAGGATCAGCCCCTGGGGGTGGAAGAGCGGGGTTTGTGAGCAGACAAGCAGCAGACAGGAAAAGTTAATTCTCTGCTTCACTCAGGTTGATTGCGAGCAGACGAGGAATCGTGCCGCTCAGCAATGCGGGAGAGCAGCAGGAACACAGCCTCGTGCCTGTGCTCAGACGTACAATGGAGGAGCACCGTGGTGGCTGAATAACAGACCGCTCCCGAATCACGGCACTCCAGAGGGGCCAGGCGACGGGCTGGAGGAGCCCTCCCGGGGAGCGCTATGAACAGTCACCAGGTTGACCTTAGTGTCCTTCCATTGGGCTGTGACCCAGCCTGGGTCACTGCAGCCCCACACTCCCTAGCCATGCGGGGGGGGGCTGTCCCAGCATTCCCTGCCCCAGGGTTCTGCCTGGGCTAAGCAGCACCCAGGGCTGGGGGCACGTGCTTTACTTCCCGCCTGGGGGCTGGAGGCTGCGTTCTTAGACGTGTCCGAGGAGCCAGAAAGGGTTAATCGGTCAGTGATTGCTGGAGGCCAGTGTTCCCTCTAATTTTTTATGTCCATGTGCGGAATGAATTTTGTTGTGTGACACATCACCTTCATATTGGTGCACCTAACCCAATTCATGTGGTGGGGTGGAGCCGAGGGGTTCGGCATGCGGGAGGGGGCTCAGGGCTGGGGTAGGGGGTGAGGGCTCTGGCTAGGGGTGAAGGGTCTAGGGTGGGTCCAGGAATGAGGGGTTTGGGGTGCAAGTTGTCCCGGGACTGCGACGGAGACAGAGGACTCTCTCCCCGCCCTCCAGCCCTCTCACCACAGCAGCTCGGGGCTGGGGGAGAGGCACCTCTCCCCGGTGGCAGCTCCGGCGGGGTTGAGCTGGGCCAAGGGAGGGGCTCCTCTCCCCGCTGCAGCCCTGAGCCCCTGTGCGGGGCTTAATAGACAGCTGCACAGCCGCGCAGCTTAGAGGGAACTTAGCTGGGGGCTGAGGAGGGCCGAGTTGGCGAGCGCTGGGTAGGGCAGATTGGCCAGCTGGTGCCTGTGGCATCGCCCCTGGCTGCAGGGGAGCTGGAAGCAGCTGCTGCTCGGGTTCCAGTGATGCCCGCAGAGCACAGGGGAGAGCTGCCAGCATCAGAAGGCGGGTCCTGGAGGCAGGTGGGCAGCAAGGGGGGGTTCTGGGTGACTTCTCCCAGCCAGAGAGCCAGGGCTGGGGGGCTGAGGATGGGAGGAGCAGCAGAGCTGCTCTCTGTTTAAGCCAGAGCCCAAACCCAAGGGCTCCGTTTCTCGTGCAGGCATCAGAGATCAGTGCCCAGGTGCTGTAACCAGCGGTTGGTCTCTGTATCGAGGGGGGCTGGGCTTGTAAACTGCCCTCCAGATCTTTGGACACGTCCACCATGAGCTACTGCCTGCAGCGCTGCCCCACAGGGACAGCCTGGGGAGGAAACCAGGCCCAGGCAGTGCATAGCTGTGGCAGCTCCAGACGAGTCGGAGCAGCCTGTTGAGTCTGGCCCAGGATCTACGGTCAGGTGGGGACGGAGGCAGATGCAGCCATGGACTCCTTAGTGTGTTAGATGCGCTTTCCCACCAACGCTTCCGCTAGGTGAGGCACCACTGTCTGCTCCCTGGACGCCGTGCATGGTAGAGGGACAGAAGTACAGCTCCCCCGGGGTGCGGGGGCTGCCATAGGAAAGGGGTGTCTCATCCCAGCCTGCAGCAGAGGGATTCCTGCCCTGAGTACCAGCAAAACTCCAAGTTTGCGCCATTTTGTTTCCTGTCTGAAAACAGGGCATCAGTCGGGCAGAGCTGAAATTGGTGTCATCTGTCCCAGCTTGCCAGTAACAGTGTCTCATCGAAGGCTTGGCAGAGCAGTGTGTGCTGGCACGCACGGCCTGGAAATGGGCGTACAATTCCAGCAGCCACTAGCACTACAAGTGACCAGATTCTGCTCCATGCCAACAAGCCGAGGGTGTCGCTACGCGCCCAGCCCGCAGAGCAGCGTTCAGGCGGAGCGAACACCAAGGCCGATACAGACGTAGTTCAAGTGTTCGTCATAAGTGGAGAGGCTGAAGGGAAGGTGGCAGCGGAGGAGTTTGCCTGCTGGAGTTTCCACCCCAGAGGACCCGTGAGGGGGCCGGGGGAACGAGGGCCCAGGGGAGTGGCAAGGGCGGTCTCCTGGCAGACAGGGTGCGGCAGTTCCCACTGGGAAGAGCCTGGTTGTGCTCCCACTGGGTGGGCAGGGTGGCTGCCTGGCAGAGGGACAGAAGAGAACCGCCAAGGAGCCTAGGTGAGGCAGAAGACATCTGTGTGGTACGTGGGGCTGAGGGATGGGATTTCAATGACTACTTGCAGTGGGGTGATCAATGGGCTACGTGTTGGGACTTATGTTTTGGACAGTTCGCTCAGTGGTTTTGAAAGGAGACGCACGATCCTGTCAAAAGCGCTTGGTGGAGAGTCCTTGGGTTTTCTGAGGGGGGGACTGAAGCCCAAGGCCGACATGCTGTGGCCTTCCACAAGAGGGTCGGGTTTTCAGGCAGTGCTGAGCAGTCAGGCCCCTACAAAGTGTCTCAAGTGAGGCTCTCAAGTCACTCATCAGCTCCATCGTGCCGTCTGTCTGTGCCAGGCGTGCCTGCATGCCCGACTGGCGGAGCCTTGGCCAGCTGGTGCCCCACGAGTCGGATCTGGATGTCAGTTTGGGGGCAGACCCACTCAGCATGACCTCGTGCACTGTACACGCGAGGTCACACCGCATGGAGGCTGGCACTTTGGACTGTACGTAATTGCGTGCCTTGCTAAGCCTGTCACAGCGGGCCACTGCTCCTATGGGCTGTCGCTCCCGGCCTCGCCCTGTGACGTCCTGGGGCCTGCTCTGAGCTGCTCACTCCTTGTCGCTGGGAAATAACACCACATGCGGAAGCTGCCCTGCGAGTGCAGAAGCAGCCAGGTGCAGGGGTTGCTGATGTTTTGTCACCAGTGGCTGGCACACATCCTAAGTGGCTAATTAGCTGATGGGCTGGAATCGCTGTTCTGCTGTGTCAGGGGCATGATGGGGTTGTGGAATCTGCTTACTGACATCATTAACCAGGAGAGCTAGTTCTGCCTCCTTCCCGTCCTCTGGCCGTCTCTTCTGCTGCAGGTATTTCCCTGCCAGTCCGACAGATGCCTCTGGCTGGGTCAAGAGCATGCTGGGGCTTCTGCTCATTGGGCAGCTGGTGTTAACTGCCACGGGACACAGCCAGTGGGGCTGGACCACGGCATTTCCATGCATGTTCGGGGCTTGCAGACTATTTCACACCCAGCTGCCTCGCGAAAGGAGCGTTTTCCAAAGGCACGCATGTTGTGGGGGATGCCGGGCGTGCGCGGCTCCCTGAGCGTCGTGCTGTGTGCTGAGCTCGCAGGCCAGCTGTCCCGAGGTGTGCCGTGCACGCTGGCTGCAGAGCTTGTGAACTGGATCACGTTTGCTTTTGCGCATGCTTATGCTGCAGCCTCTGACGGCAGCCTCCCAGCTTCCTCTCGGCGTGGCTCTGACATGGTCAGGGCTCTGCTCCGCGTGAGGCAGGATTTGTCCTGTGGGCAGAGGGAGAGACTTTATCTGTCAAGAAAACAGGACCCTAACAGGAACACACGACAAAACAGGAAACTGCTTACGGCCCTCAGAGAAGCCCAGGGGAAAACGGCCGGGAACAGCCGAGAACACGGGGGTTAGAAAAACAAAGGAAGTCATGAACAAAGGGCAGACAAAGGAGCGGAGCGTGTTTGTATAAATAACCTGCGTATCCATGTGAGGTTTGCCATAGGTCTGGGCATCTGAGGAGCTTCTGTGCTGACTTGTGTCGCCTGCCTGTGCCCTGCTGCCCACGGCTGTTGGCATCCCCCGTACCTGGCAAACTGTGCTGGGCTCTGTAAGAGTCACCTGACCCAGTACAGGTGGCTTCTCTCCTGCATACACGGCCTGCCCAGGCCCCTTCCCACATCTCCCTCTGGGCATCGGAGTGCTAATTTGGTCACTTAGGTGATGTTTTTTCCTGGGTATCCGTGGAGGTTGCTGGAGCCGGGCTTCACACCCTGCTGGCTGACCCAGTGCAAATACACTTTGTGCATGTCTATGCGTGTGCGTATGCACAAGTGTGCACGTGGTGTGTGTGCACGCCGGCGTGAGTTCAATACACATTAAAGTCCCAGGCCGTCCGTGCTGGAGTGCGTAGTGCACTGTGGAGTACAGGAGAGAGTGGTTGTGAGCTGACCTCCCTGGGGGATGAGAGCGCTCAGCACCTCTTGAGATCACGCCCCGACCTGGAAGGAGTGAAAGTTACAGGCGCACAGCCAGGTGCCAGCCAGATCTCCCAGGCAGCGCAGAGGGGGGCTCTAGGACAGCCCATGCCCTTCTGACAGTGGAGTTAGCCACAGAGACAGGCCACAGCTGGGGTGGGGCTTAGCCAAAGCATGTGCCTGTTCAGTTCTGGGGTGCGTCCGCCAAGTTCAAAGCCGGGTGGGAGATTGTTCACGGCGGAGAGGATGGGCTGGGGCATGGGGAGCTGCCTGGGGCCCGTCGCTTGTGAGCAGCGCTGGCTCTGGGCTGGAAATGCACGCTCGGCATGTGGGAGCCTGCCGCTCTCCCCGTCCTGAGTCATTTCTAGATAGTAAAAATCATCAAAGGAGTCAGGAGTCAAAGGTGACACAATGGAGCAGTGAGCGTGCAGCCCAATGCGTGTCTGTCCCGCACGTGCTGGCTGCCTGGCCTCCGGGCCGGCCCGCACACTGGTGCCACCGGGGCTCTGGGGCCATGTCACCTCATCGCGTGTTTGGCTGGTTGCACGCTGGCACAGGGGCAGCTCCCAGCCTGAGTTAAAGGGCATTGTTTCATCGGGTTGTTCAACGCCAGTCACACACACACACACACCCTCTGCGAGGGAGGCTTGCTGAGAGCCTGCATGCAGCCCGTAGGTGGCGCTCTCTCGCCTCCCGTGTGTGACGTGGCAGCTCCCCCCACCCTGTCCGTACAGGTGCCAGGCAGTCAGCTCAGACAAGACAACCCGCGGTCAGTCCCGTGGCTGTAGTCCTCACCCATCACCACGGGAGGTTGCTGCCTCTCCCCCGGAGTCCCCAGGAACGCAGGACGTTCCTCTCCGAAGCGGGACATTGCTCCGTGTGGGTTATAACGCCCGCCTGGTCGATACGTGGCTTTGGCTGCTTGCCCCGGGACCCAGCGCTTTCCATGCTCTCCAGAGGCAGGAAACGGCTCGGTGCTAGCGCCGTAGGGAGGAAAGGGAAGGAAATGAAATCTGGGACTTCTGGCATTTTTCTCCTTGTCTTAAATTCTCCTCTGAGTTTTCCAGCCTGAGCCCAAAGGCCCCGGCGCAGCAGAGAGCAGGTGCCTATGGGTCAGGCAGACGCCTCCATACCCTGCACTAGAGACCCGTCCTGGGAGGAGCTGAGCTTGCGGGGAGCTTGTCCCCACTGTATGGAGGGGGACAGACACAGAGAGGCCGAAGGACGTACTCAGGGTCTCACAGCCACTCCGGGTTGAGCTGGGAAGCAAAGCCAGATAGCAGCCTGGAGCCCTGACTGGTAGCCCCCCTACTCCTGCCTGTAGACCAGGGGTAGGGGGCTAGGGACCAGGGCGGAGGGCTCTCGTGCTGTGGGGAAGGAGCAGAGCCGTGCGCTGCGGTTGCCAGAGATTCGCATGGTTGTGCACACTTGGCGTGAGGCTGCCGTCCTGCTAAAGAACTGCTTTCAACGCTCCATCTCAGGCCAAAGGCACCCTGCTGACACCAGCCCTGCTCACAGTGGGGGCTGCTGGACTTGGGGAGTTCGGCGAGGACAGACTCCTGCTCTCCAGTGCCATTGCTCGTTCCAGACGTGCTGATGGCACCCGCTGCGCTGCGGGACCCTGCCTCGGAGCCGCAAGGCCGTGCTGTCGCAAGGGTGGCCCAGTAATGCACCGTCTGCGCAGCCTCCCTCATGCAACCAATGGAGGTGGGGGGAGGTGCCGAAGACGCTCCTTGCCTGGGACGCCCGGCCCAGCACCACACAGAGCCTTCGTGTACGTCTACACTGCGTTAATCACCCACGGCTGGCCTGTGTCAGCTGACTTGGGCTGGAGCCTGGACGCTGCGGTTTGGTAGCCCCGCAGCCCGAGTCGGTGTGTAATTGCAGTGTGGACGTACCCTGAGAGCGCTGGCAGTGGGCCTGGCCCACGCTTGCTGCTTAAGCCTCACAGCACCCCCGTGAGGAGGGGGAATCCGGTGCAGGAAAAGGAACGCCCTGATCCAGCCGCAGGCGTGGATCCCTTTGCTGGCCCGGGGCCTGTGTGATGTGCCTGTTGCCAGGCAGCGCCCGTGTCGGACCGGGGACTAGAGCTCCGTCCGCCTGGCCCCTGCCCTGAGTTTAGATCACAGATTAATTTGCGCTTTCATGGAAACTCAGTTCTGGCAAAGAAACGAATCATGTGCCTTTGCCACTTCCTCCTCTGCCGTTTGCGTCCCTCGCACACGTACAGCCAGGTTCCCGCCTGGCCACGGCAGGGTGAGAGCTCTGGGCGGGGAGCGTCTGGGGAGCGCAGTGTAACAAAGCTGGTGCGAGAGGGGAAATGCCATTGTCAAGCCCATGGTACCCCTTGGGTGCACTGAGGAGGGGCCCTGGCCCCCAGCGCCGTTCCTGTGCTCTGTCTGGAGCACCTGCGCCGGGCTGGCTGCTGCAGCGATCACGGTACTGACAGGCTGTAAAACTGTCACTGCGAATGGAGATCGGCTCTGCTGGGAGTGGTTCAAAGCCCTTGTTTGCACAACGGCTGAAAGACCTGGGATCGAAGGGAACGGATGGCAAAATATAGTTACGTGTTCAGTGGCAAAGTTAAAAAAGCCTCATTTTCCGAGAAAACATCCTAATGATTCCACACGTGACCCTGCCAGCCGATTCCCTGCGGGGGGAGGCTCCCCAGGTGAGATTGGGCCTCGGAGCGGGAACCACCTGGTTCCTCCACCCGCTCTTAGGAGAAAGGGGAAACTGTCTGTAAAGGGACCAAGTGCCCCAGTAAATCATAACTATTACAGCCCGGCACACTGCCATTACCAGGGAGTGCACCAGCCGTGCTCGGAGCCGTTAATCGAGCTGGGCAGACGGCGGCTGGCAAAGCAGTGTTTATTTTTGCCCATGCTCATTTTCTGCCTAAGTGCTAAATGCTTTTGTAGTGTTTTTCCTCTCTCCATGTCTCACTTGAGGGTGGCTGTTCTCCGGAGGTGTGTCTGCCAGCACAGCCTGCGGACCAGTGCAGAGAGGCGAGAGGAAATTGGAGTTCCTCTCTGAGCTCAGCTTCCTTCTGGGGCACGATTAATTGCAGTTTGTTCTCTAGAATTACCGATGAGCGCTGGCAGATGACATGCCTGATGGCTGGTTTAATTGAAACCCGATGAGCTGTCTCAGGGCTGCTTTGCACTAGAGTAGATAGCTTTGGAAACCTTGCCGGCTGCGGCTGGGAGCTCTTCCCAGAGCCATCCCTTCTGGAGGTATCAGAACCCTTCCCCCGTTCCTGCTCCTTGGAAGCACATGGCAGATGGAAGTTTCAGTCCCCCTCCTCCCGGCTCCCCCACTCTGAAGCCATGCTGCTCCTTGGGGTGCTTCCCCCCGACAGCAGTTACAGCCGCCGCCACCCTGCTCCCTGGGAGACTGGTCTGCCTCCTTGGCTGTGGGTTTGCTGGGGCCAAAGTTGGGTCTGGTGAAAATTGTGCACTTGCCACAGAAACATAGGTAGAAATTTCCCATCTTCGCTCCAGTGCTGCCGGAGCCCAGGGTCCCAGTTCCCCCTGGAGACAGTTTGGTGATTTTGGTTAAATGTCTTGTAGTTAAAGCAGGGAACTGGGGCCCAGGAGCTCTGGGTTCAGTTCCCAGCTCTGCCGGACTCCCTGGGTGACCTTGGGGAAAGCACTTTGTATCCCCATCTGTAACCTGGGGCTAATGACACCTCCGTCCCCTGGCGCTTGTGAGACGTAGTTCATTACCGGTTAAAGTTCTCTGAGCACTCAGATGGATGTTGCCATAGGAGGAAGAAGTAGCCGCATTAGAGCATGGCAACATACATCTGTCACTGTCCCCAGCTGCGTGGAATTACCCACTCATCTATGTGTCATAGTGCCTGTACAGCAAACAAATATACATAGTGCCTATACAGCAAAGTGGAGATTCCCTTTTAGCACAAGTTATTGAGGCCTGTTCTTTCAGATCAGGAAGGTCCAGGTGCCACCTCTGCAGTCACATGACGTGCAGTGACAAACGTGGAATCTCTGTGCAGGGGCTCGCATGGATTTGTTGCAAATATCGATATCACTGATTATTTCGTGGGCAGGTAGTAGAAGCAGGCCAGGCTGCTTGGCAGGCATTCATTGTCTGGTAGCTTTGTGAGGGCATTGCTTAAATCCCCAGCCCTTTCTATAGGCGCACTTGGGGTCCTGAAAATGAGGGGCTAAGTGCCCAGCAGGAAGCAGCCTCTCTTGCATGCAGGTGCAGTGCAAGTTCCCCTGCTCCGGCCTGGGCCTGTGATGGGCCCTCCTTCCAGTTGCCTGGCTGCTGGGTTCCTGCACAGGGCTTGGCTGCAGCTGAGCTGAAGTCGGATTCTTAAAAAACTTCCTGGTAAATGAAAGGAAGATTCTGCATGTGACTGACAGCCAGAGGCACCTCCCTGCACAGCACGAGAGCTTCCAGAAACAGCCCCTTGTCCCAGCCACGGTCCACGGAGCATCACTGCCACGGAAAGCAGCGGTGCAGGCAAGTTTGCACCCCGCGAGCCTGCTGGCTGGGAACGCTATTGATTTCACAGCACGTCCTTTCCCGTCAAACAGTTCCCTTCGCCTGGGGTTGGATTATCACATTTATCAGGCTTGCTCTAAATCCCCAATGCGGCACACCTCTCTAATCCTTGCCTTCCTTATTCCTGAGACTAGCCCAGGGCTGTTCTGGTAGGGGTCAGTGAGCGTACAGTGCTGTTCTGCACAAGTGACTTTCCAGGATCCCTCTTCGGGTCCCTGTGAGCGATGGGACCAGCCTGCCCAGTTTGATCTGTATCCACATCTGGGTTCATGGGACGTGTGGGTGCAGGGGTTTGGTTTGGCCTGCTGTAGCGATACTGAGCAGTTGTGAAATCCTGGTCTAGCCTCAGGGTTTGAGTCCTTGAAAGACATGGGGTGTTCAGGCCTGTGTCTCACGTTCCCAGTGCAGAGAGCCTGCTCCTATGTCACTCCGCTTGCATCGTGCTAACGCTTCCTAAAGCTAGCCGGAGAGCTTAGGGCAGGGTTCTCAAACTGGGGGTTGGGACCCCTCAGGGGGGCACGAGGTTATTACATGGGGGGTCGTGAGCTGTCAACCTCCCCCCAAACCCTGCTTTGCCTCCAGCATTTATAAAGGTGTTAAATATGTAGAAACGTGTTTTTAATTTATAAGGGGGGTCGCTCTCAGAGACTTGCTGTGTGACATGGGCACCAGTGCAAGCGTTTGAGAACCACTGGCTTAGGGGATCTGCTTTAGCATGTGTGAATGCTGCACCCCGGTTTGAAATCTTTGCAAACAGAGGTTTATGATGGTGGCAAATGCTAGCCAGGCCGCGGATTGCTTTGCTGCAGTCTGAAGTGAGTACATCTCTCCCCTTTAGATAGTGTTGGACAAGCACAGCTCCAGCTAACAAAATGAAACACTGTTCAGGTTGGCGCTCAGACAGTATTTCACCTGGATTTACAGTTTAGCTTCGATACTTCAGCGACTAGACTGCAAGTCTCTCGTCTGATGTCATGTTTTTTTCTTTAACCTTTCTTTTTCTTTTCCAGTGAGGATAGTATGTGGGATAGGCCCTGGATTAGTGCAAGGTTTGCAGAGAATTCAGTGCTGCTGTAAAGCCATGTGTTCCGGAGACATATAAATAGAAAGTGCTGGATGCATTTGAAATGGAAAAGCCACATACTTGAGCCATATGTTCCTAGCCACTCCAGTCTGCGTCGTCTCTTATTCCCTGCAGTGTCCTTTTAGATCTGAAAACCAAGGGCTTTCCACCCATCCTCAGCACAATGGTAACTGCGGATGGTGGGACCCATGTGCAGTGAGGCCAGCGAGCGTGTGGCGATGTAAGAAGGATGATAATGGAATGTGAAGAACTGCTGAGTCCAGACAGTTCACGTTATTGTTAGTGTTGTTTGCACTTGAATGGTGCCAGTTCATCTGAGGATCCCCAAGCACGTCAATGGCCATAATTAACCCTCATAGCACCCTCGGCCCCGTCCTCCAGGCTATGAAGTGGGTCAGTGCTGGAGCTCAGGCCCCCTCCTGGTACCCTGACCTCTACCTTGCCTGGCCCAGCAGGCACTCGTGCCCCGTGCTGGACATGGTATCAGGCCGAGGGAGGAAGGCAGGGCAGTGCTTGTCAGGCAGCCAGTAAGGCAAGCCCCAAGCTTTATCCACAGATGCTGGGGTTACCAGTGGACCCACACCCAGCCCCCCCTCCACTGAGCTACAACCACCTTCATCTGGACCCCCCTGCAGAGTCCCAACCATTGCACCCAGAAACCCCCAACAAATCCCTGTCCGTCCAGATCCCCCCGCACCCGGATCCCCCACTGAGCCACCTGCATCCAGATTGCCCCACACAGAGTGCTGTCATCCCACACCTGGATCCCCCCGCACTAAGCCCCTCCACATTTGGATCCAGCTGGGCTGAGCCCGCCTGCCCACACCTGGTGCACCTGGTGTGGAGGGGCAGGGCTCTGGGGTGTTTCGGGGGCAGGCCTGGTCCTTGTGCGGTGTCAGGGTTGGGTGCAGCCTCGTCGCTGAGTCTGTGTCCTAGGGAGAGCTGCACAGTGAACTCCAACCTCTGTGCAGCCAGTGGCCTGTGTTCCCCAATGCCAGGCTGGAGCCTCCACATTTATTTGACAGATACAATTTGCAGAATTTAAAATACTGTGTGCAGAATTTTTTATTTTTTGGCTCAGAATGTCCTCAGGACTAAAGACTAGGAGTGAGCACAGGACTGGGAGCCAGGAACACCTGCGTCCTAATCCTGCCTGTGCCACTGTCTGGCTGTGTGACCTTGTCACTCACCCCGTGTGGATCCATTTCCCACTCTGGAGAGGGGGAGACTAGTGCCCACAGACGTTCACACCCGCCTGCGTCCCAGGGGGAATGTGGTGATTATTAACTATTGCTTGTACAAAGCACCTGTGTTGTGCTCATCACCATAGGCTCTGTGATGGAGTCTCCCAGGCTTCATTAGCTCCGTGGTGGTAGAGCAGGCGGTTGAGGAAAAAGATACTTGGATTCTGAGAGGCCACATGGTCGCTGTTTAACGGCACCGGTACATAACATGTAGGTACTGAAACAAGTTGACAAAGTCCTTTTAATCCACTTAGTGGGGAACACTCAGCATCGCAGCCAATGTGTTGTTGGCTTTGATCGTGAAATGTATAAATAGCTGTGATGTTACAGAACAGAGCAGTCACTGAAAAGCGTTTGTCGGGGGATGTGGCGCCGTCAGGACTCTGCTCGTATTAAAGGTGGGCACTGTTTGGCCATGGGCAGGGGAAATGCTGTTTTTCGCCTGCTGAAATGTAAATGCAGTGAATGAAATCCACATGGAACAAGCGCTCTGGAAAAGGGTTTCTCCCCAGCTGCGCCAAATGGTGCCAGCCCTCCCATCCCCTCTTGCCAGAGTCTGCCTTACCTGGCTGGGCTGTGCCTTCCGCCAGGCGGTGTGTGAAGGAGCTGGGGGGATCGGGAATGGGCCAGGGAGCCTTTCACCTCCCTCTTGGCAGCTGGAACGAGCCCGGCATGATCCCTTGGCTGCTTGGTGCGTCGGGGTTGGGGGGGCTGACGTGGTGGATCTCAGAGCAGTTCCAAGTGACGGTCACTCAATGGCCTGGGCAGAGCATGGAGACTGAGCTGTCTCCGGCACGCCGGGGCAGGGGCGGGCGTGTGGCTGAGCGAGGTGAAGATCCTTGTCCCTGCACCGTCTCTGTGGTTAAGTGGAGGCCTCCGGCACTGTAAAGTCACGGCGCATATCGGCCTCGGTGAGTCGTCCGGTTTGAGCGGCTCGGCGCATGCTGCTTAGAAGGGTATTGGAGTGTTTCTTCTGGAGAAGCAAATCGTACACTGGGCCTTGAACCGGGCACTCAGTGCAGGTCTGCCCTGCAAGGGACCCGCACTCATTTCTCACTGCGTCTCTGATTTCTAGAGCACGTTGGCTCGTCCTGAGCTCAGCTGCCAGCGCTGCGAAATCAGCTCTCCCATGCAGCCCAGTCTGTGCTGTGACCTGGGAGCTAGCTACCCACGCTCACTGGAAGCGAGTGGGTTGCACCGCTGATGCTGAGGCCATAATTTGACCCATAGAACCTGACTTGGGTAATGATGCTGCCTGAGGTGGAAAGCCGCGCCTTGGTACTCTGAGTCGGCAGGGCTGGCAGCTGGAGCACTCTCTGAGCTTGGGGGATGAGCTGATGTGCTCTAGGAATCAGTGAGGCTGTGTACCCACTACCACTTCGGTCGGCATAAGTTGTGTCACTCAGTGGTGTGAATACCCCACCCCCTGAGTGACCTGAGCACTGGTGTGGACAGGCCCAAGAGCTTCTCCTGTCGACAGAGCTACCGCCGCTCGTTGGGGGTGGATGAATTACATCGACGGAGAGCTCTGTCCCGTTGGCTTAGAGCATCAGCACAGCTGCATTGGGGCAGCTGCATGGCTGTAAGCTCTGTAGTGTAGCCAGAGCCGGAGACACAGTGAATGCACAGGTTAGGCTCTTTCTACAGACTCACTTCCCGAGACAGAACCTTGCTTAAAAGTATCCATGGAGACTCAATAAAGCTACAGCTTGGTATCACCGTTAGTTCTCCGGGTGGCTAACAACAGACCAAACTAGAGCAGGGAGAGGTGTAGACAGAAGCAAGAGCTAAATGATGACCAGAAATCAATCTACACAAGTGGAAGATAAATTAGAATCTGGCCCAGAGAATCTAGAATTGTAACTAGCCTAAATAGTAGCTCTGTTAGTGGTTTATCAGAGGGGTCCATCGGCACATTCAGAATGCCTGTTCAAAGCATTAAGGCCCAGACCTGGAAGGTATTTAAGCTCCTAACTTCCATTGCCCAGATACCTTTGTGGAACCCAGAACTGGACACAGGATTCAAGTACCAGCGACACCAGTGCTCCTACTCGAGAGGCCCCTGTTTATCCACCCCAGAGCATGTTCTTCTTGTTGTTCACATTAGCAGTGTTGTGCTGAGAGCTCATGTTCAGCTGATTGTCCTTCATGACTCCCCAGTCTTTTTCAGAGTCCTGCTTCCCAGGTAGAGACCCCTCCGTCCTGCAAGTGTGACCTGCTTTCTTTGTTCCTAGATGGATATATTTACAATACATACTATATTAGCTATATTACAATACACACTCTTTGCTTGCGCCCAGTTTACCAAAGGATCCAGATTGCTCTCAATCAGTGACATGTCCTCTTTGTTATTTATCACTCCCCCAGTTGTTGTGTCGTCTGCAAATGTTATCAGTCATCATTTTAGATTTTCTTCCAGGTCACTAATAAAATGTTAAATAGCGTAGGACTAAAAACCAATCTCAGAGTGAAAGACCCATTCAATGACAATTCCTCATTTACAGTTATATTTTGAGACCTATCAATTAGCCAGTTTTTAAACCATTTAATCTGTACAGTGTTGATTTTATATATTTTTCTAGCTTTTTAATCAAAGAATTGTGTGGTGCCAGTCCAGTGCCTTACAGAAGTCTAAGTATATTATGTATGTATATTAAGTATATCATTTTTAGGTGACAAATCTGAGGAACTGTCCCAGATGAGGTGTCATTAGAAGAGGTTTTGAAGCAAATTGATAAATAATCAGTAATAGGTCACCAGGACCAGATGGTATTCATCCAAGAGTTCTGAAGGACTCAAATGTGAAATTGCAGGACTACTAATGGTAGTCTGTAACCTATCATTTAAATCAGCTTCTGTACCAAATGACTGGAGGATAGCCAATGTGACTCCAATTTTTAAAAAGGGCTGCAGAGGTGATCCCGGCAATTACAGGCTGCTAAGCCTGACTTCAGTATCAGGCAAACTGGTTGAAACTATAGTGAAGAACAAAAATGTCAGACACATACATGAACATAATTTGTTGGGGGAAGAGGCAACATGGTTTTTGTAAATGGAAATCATGCCTCACCAATCTACTAGAATTCTTTGAGGGGGTCAACAGGCATGTGGACAAGGGGGATCCAGTGGATAGAGTGTACTTAGATTTTCAGAAAGCCTTTGACAAGGTCCCTCACCAAAGGCTCTTAAGCCAAGTAAGCTGTCATGGGATAAGAGGGAAGGTTCTCTCATGGACTGGTAACTGGTTAAAAGATAGGAAACAAAGGGTAGGAATAAATGGTCAGTTTTCAGAATGGAGAGAGGTAAATAGTACTGGGCCCAGTCTTGTTTAACATATTCATAAAAAGGGGTAAACAGTGAGGTGGCAAAATTGCAGATGATACAAAACTACTTAAGATAGTTTAGTCCCAGGAAGACTGCGAAGCGCTACAAAAGGATCTCACAAAACTGGGTGACTGGGCAACAAAATGGCAGATGAAATTCAAGGTTGATAAATGCAAAGTAATGCACATTGGAAAACATAATCTCAACTATACATATAAAATGATGGGGTCTACATTAGCTGTTACCACTCAAGAAAGAGATCTTGGAGTCATTGTGGATAGTTCTCTGAAAATATCCACTCAATGTGCAGTGGCAGTCAAAAAAGCAAACAATATGTTGAGAATCATTAAGAAAGGGATAGAAAATATATTGCCTCTATACAAATCCATGGTACGTCCACATCTTGAATACTGTGTGCAGATGTGGTCGCTCCAGCTCAAAAAAGATATATTGGAATTGGAGCTGAAGTCACGGAGGTCTTTGGAAGTCACAGATTCTGTGACTTCTGCTACCTCCATGTCAAAATCGTAGCCGTAATGATGAGCAATTCCGATTCCTCTTGGCGGTTACCCAGGCTCCTTGCACTGGTGTGTAGGCAATTTAAGAATTTCTTCTCTTCACGGCCTTTGGTTCCTTCATTAATTTTGTCTTCAACATCTCAATTTTGTGTTGACTGAAGGCTCATGTTTTCCTCTTTTTACCCTCCCCTGATGCTGTTAGTTTATCCCCCTCCTGCCTCCTGTGGCTAGCCAGTCCCCGAGGAGATTGGTCCCCCAGCTACCGAGGTGGAGTAAATCACGATAGTCCCATTGACGTCCCCGTTGATTTACAGCTGCTTGAGTTTGTCACCTTGTGTTGCTGATTTTTCTTCTCTGTCCCTTCTAGAGATAGAACGGATGATCCAGCTGGACTTGGACCTGAAGTACAAGACCAACATCCGAGAGCTGTTCGAGGAGTTTGACCGTTTCCTGCAAGGAGCCGTCATTGGGATAGCCAGAGAGATGCAGCCTGTGTACAGGTATGCCAGTGGGCCTGGCTCTCAGCAGAGGTGGGGAGACAGCAGCTGACATCCCTGTGCTGTGCTCACATGGAGACTCACTCTGCAGAGCAAAGTACAGCGCTCCCGTGAGTCCTGCTTACTGGGGCTGTGTGTTGGGGATAGTCAGAGGCTGGTGTCTGTGTAAAGAGAAACATGCAGGACGCTGTTCTTTGCCTAAGACCTTAGCTCCATGTGTCACTTTGGACAGAGAGGCCAAAACTTGCAAAGCTGAGTTCCTGAAGTCGGTACATAGGCTCCTTGGACGTGGCCTGGCTCCCGGCCATGCTCCCAGAGGAGTCGCTGTGACTTCTGGGTGCTAAGGCCACTTCTCTTCAGGTGCCCACGGCTGGATTTAGGAGCCTAACTCTGGGCCTCTACGTCCAAAACATTGGCCACAACGATTCAATTCTGTCAGAGCAGCAACGTTTCCGCAGGCCAAGGTGGGTGCAGGTGTGACAGCTGCATGTCTGATCCTTGAGCCGAACCAAGTTCTAATTACAGGTTCTGCGCAGCGCGACCATCCTCCTGGCCTCTCTGCTCACCGCTGGGGGCTGGGGGCATGGCATCGTGGTGTAAATGGGTCGCACCCTCCACCGCCTGCACTGAATTCAGACCACATCCGGTGCTAACAAGTGACCCAACCCACCCCAGACACTGAGCACCTCCATCTTAGGAGCCACTCTTGGCTCCTTGCACTTGAATGTTTTGTGCCTGCAGTGAAGTGAAAGAACCAGAGGGAGGAAAATGAGGCTTTGAATTGCCTGAAGGGTCCTGCTGGAGTGCTGAGTGTACGGGCTGGGTATATATCGACTTGCGTGTTGTGTAGATGTGGATTTCCCACATGCGCTGGAGGCTACTGCTCTTGCTGGTGCTGATTTCAGTTGCAGTCGACGATTTTTGTACTGAAAAATGTCCTTTGCTCTAGACGTTCACACGGCTTCAGACCACAGTCTGATCTTTTTACATATGTGTAACAGCTTCCGAGAGCGCTGGGATTTCTTTAAGGAAACGTGACTGCTTCCAGTGAGAGTCGCTGGCCTGGGACGTGGCCTGGTTGCTAAAACACCGTAATCCTCTTGAAATGTTTTTCTGTGCGATTAGGGACCATCTCCAAGCTGTGTCTTGGCTTCACGTTGAGTCCTCTTGCAACATGAGCTCAGTGGGATCATGGATCTGGATTCACACGCTAATGAGCTCCTCACAAAGTAATTGTCTGACGTGGGTGTCTCTTGGCACCATTTAGTAGCTTGTGCTCAGAAGGAAACCCAGAGTGAGGTCCCGTTTCCTTTTGAGAGTCAGAAATGTGGGTCAGGTTTCAGGCCATCAGTGAGGTGTAGGAAATGGATGTTTTCGCTTCCTTGACTGAGTGAGGCTGGTGGATAACGAGGGGCCAGGGTTTCCAGGGCTGTCGCCCTTCACCACTGCAAATCCCAGCGGCTGGGAAGTGAAGGTAACAGAGTTCTGGCATCCCGCGTCCCAGCCAGAGCTGAGTGTGCACCCACTAGGGCCAGAGCTTCACGGAGCTCCCCATGGCACCTCAGTAAGTAGCCACGTGTTCAGAAGAGCCCAGCGGTTGGGAGCTGAGCCATTCTGACAGCTTGGTCTCACGTGATCAGGGTGACGTGGCCCCGGAGCCTCAAGCGAGCTCCAAGCTGCACAGCGTCAGCGGTGATGCAAGACTATCCAGTGCATTGTTCCATTGTTTTAAAGGAGTTGAAGGTATGTCAGGATCTTTTCCTGTCCCTGCAGCCACGCCCATCCGCCACTCCCCCTCCTACCATAAGAACATATGTTTGGCCGTACTGAGTCAGACCAGAGGTCCATCCAGCCCAGTATCCTCTCTACCGACAGTGGCCAATCAGGGGCAGCTCTATGGTTTTTGCTGCCCCAAGCACGACAGTCAGGCGGCTTTCGGCGGCATGCCTGCGGGAGGTCTGCCGGTGCTGCGCCTTCAGCATCCCCGCTGCCGAATTGCTGCCGAAACCGTGGGACCAGCGGACTTCCCGCAGGCGTGTCACCAAAGGCGGCCTGACTGCCGCCCTCACGGCGACCGGCAGCCTGCTCCCCGTGGCTTGCCTCCCCAGGCACACGCTTGCTGCGCTGGTGCCTGGAGCCGCCCCTGTGGCCAATGCCAGGTGTCCCAGAGAGAGTGAACCTAACAGGTAATGATCAAGTGATCTCTCTCCTGCTGTCCATCTCCACCCTCTGGCAAACAGAGGCTAGGGACACCATTCCTTACCCATCCTGGCTAATAGCCATTAATGGACTTTAAAACCAAACCCCGCCCATGCTGCTGTGCGAAAGAACCACACGGACCAGGAGCCAGGCTGGCTGGCTCCTCGGGGACACAACGGCACCGCAGCACACAAGGGGCTGTCCTGGGCACAGAGTAACCGAACTGCCAGCCCAAGGAATGTGTCTCTGCCTTGCTCACCTCTAGTGACCGTACACGAGGCCTGTAATGCTGGCAGGGAAGAAACGCTTCAAACAGTGGCTTTGAGTTTGATGAATCCCCACAACTTCACCGCAGCTTTGGGGACAGATGAGCCTAAACCACAAACAACAGAGATGGTGGTGTGAGGGCAATGCCAGGCTCCTTCGTGTGCAGAGAGAAAATTGTTATTGAAGAGAAGTGCAGGGGAGTGATCTGAGCGCAGAGCAGGGAGCTGGTGCGAGGCTGGCAGACCAGGTGCCAGCTCATGCCAAGGTCCCCAGGTCCCAACTGAGCACTGAACCAGGCTGGCTCATCTGGGGGCTATGGGTTTAGTGTTAGACTGTATTGAATGCTTGTGAGTTGCTGCCTGCATTAGTCTCACATATTACCATGTAATGTGGGATGCAGATATTCTATTCAAGCATTGGTACAGTGAGCGCCTGTGACTGCGTAATCACCAGACAGGGGAGAGACAATTAACTAGTGTAAAGGGCTGGTCTCCAACAGAAGGCGTTACATCCTGGCCAACGGGGAAAGCCCATTGACACTAGACGGGCTAGTATGGGACGTTAAAGAGGACAAAAGACTTTGTTGCTCTGCTCTTCCCCGACCCCAATGAAGATGAGTCTTGCAAGTGGCTTCCTCCCATCAGCTGAGTTCACAGCTCAGGGAACATGGGGAGATGGGAATAAAAACCCCTAAGAAGGAGGACTGGACTCTGGGGGGCAAGGTTTCTAGGCACAAGCAAGAGAACCCCAGTGCTTAGCTTTGGTTAGCCCTAAAGAACATATAGAGCCTGCCTTTTATAGAAGCTTCTAGTACCTTTTGAAGCTTAAGATTGTAGCTCATTTATGTATGTATATTTGCCTGCTTTAACCTTGTTCTTGACGCTCTTGTTTCCTTTTCCTATTGAATACATCTTCAGTTGGTTTATTATAGGATTGGCTACAAGCATTGTCCTTTGGGGTGAGATCTAAGGTGCAGTTGACCTCGGGAAAGTGACTGTTCCTTTGGGACCAGGAGTAACCTGAATATTGCTGTGATCCTGGGTGTAAGGGCCCAGCTATCACACCTGGGTGGCGAGACAGATCGGAGTACCCAAGGAGACTGTCTGTGACTCCATGTGAAGACTGTTATAGTGGCTGGGGAGTTTACACTTGCTAATTGGTTGGTGAAATCTAAGTGTAGAACTCACAACCAGTCTGGGGTTTGTGCCCTGGTTCCTAACAGTCTGCCTGGAGCTTGGTAGCCATGCTCTGGAGCCGCTGCAGAATAGTTTGACACCAGGAGCCCCCAAATTCTCATCCCAGCACGGATCTAGGGGAGACTTGGGCAGGTCGCTGGGGCAAAGCTCCTTGGGGGCCCGTAGACAGAATTCCAACTCTCTGCTTAGCACCTGTCTGAAGGTGGCCTGATTTACAAAAGTGCTGGGCACCTGCACTCCCAGTGACTTCAGTGAGACCTGAGCAAGGGCTTTGCTGAATCACGGCCTAAGAAAGGACGTCAGGCTTTGGTCTGTTGTATCTGACTCCTCGGTGTGCCGCGGGCGAGGGGGCACTGCTACCCTATGGATAATGGTCCTGAATGCAGCAGGAGCGCGCACGTCTACCGTCAAATTCAGCCATAACTTCCTGCCTGCAACAATGATAATTCTAGCTCTGATACAGCATTCTTCATTAGTGAATAGCAAAGTGGGTCAGGATCATTACTCCCTTTGTGCCTATGACGCATGTGGCCGGCTTTCTGCAAAATGCACTCAGGCTAAATGAGTAAAACAGGTGGCTGTGGTGTAATTTCCAGATCCCATTTGAGGACGTCCTCTCTAAACTGACATTCACATTGAAGCAGGGCTGCTCCGAATTTGTCATTTTTAAGGATCTGGAATGTTCTGATTAGTACTTAAGCAAATTGATTTAATTTGGCCTTGTCTGTTCAAAAGATGAATCTCAAATTTCGTTGTAATCCAGGTTGAGCCGGATCCTCCCCGTGAGATGCCTTGATGAGTTGTTTGTACCAGATTGGCTTGCGCTAGGGTTCTCAGGCAGAGCCGCTCAGCTCCCCAGACTAGAATTGCTGGTTGTAATGAGTGTGCGCTCAGGGAATGATCAGAAATTAACAGCTCTTCATGACTCTTCTTTTCCCATTTGAAATGTTAGTAACGGGCATTAATAATTAAATCTTCTGCTGAGGAGAGCCCAGCCGGACTATGTGCACTGCTGGCTGGCCGGAGCCGTGATAAACTCAGCGCTGGGTGCACAAACATGGCGTGGATTCTGCTCCCATGCCCAGTCTGCATAACAGACAGGCAACAAACGTCAGGCTTGTGCCCAAAGGAAACATGCTGATGTTTAAGATTTCTTATTTAAATCAAATAGATTTAAATCATGATTTAAATCACGAGTCAGGAAGACTCGATTTAATCATGGTTTTCTACATAAAAGTGCATTCTTGCTGATTGTTATAACCTTAACGTATTCTTCACAACTCAGATAGATATAGGTTTCATTTTTAGAAGGTACACACTATACGTTTTTAAACAGTGATTTATTTTGAAAACTTTTCAGATTAGTTTTACAGCTATATCAGAAAATGAATGATTGTTTGGTTATTTCATTTACCAAAGGTAATTGAAGCAGATATTTATGAAGTAATTGGGAGGTGAACTAGCTTCAAATCAACAGGTTAATCATTAGTATTTGAAGGATTTTCTTGCCATGCTGTATTAGGAGGAGAACATCACCAGACAGACATTTACATTGTTTTATTTAACTAAAACAACAACATTAAGTATTCTGGATTTTTTTTTCTTCCAACAGCAAACAATATTTTAACAAAACAAGCATATGTCCTTCGCTTCTCACATTTATCTCCAGACTTCTTCTCCTTGTCCAGATCTATTCACCCCCAACAATCTTTTATTCATTGAACTTTTTGAAACTTTGCACTTTTAGAGAGGTAAGGAGGGATTGACTGTGTACACAAATTTGCAGAGGGACAGTAGGGTTGAGGTGTGTTATTTCTCACCTCTATATATTATTTATCTATTTTAAGGTTTCAGAGTAGCAGCCGTGTTAGTCTTTATCCGCAAAAAGAAGAACAGGAGTACTTGTGGCACCTTAGAGACTTACAAATTTATTAGAGCATAAGCTTTCGTGGACTACAGCCCACTTCTTCGGATGCATTGGGCTGTAGTCCACGAAAGCTTATGCTCTAATAAATTTGTAAGTCTCTAAGGTGCCACAAGTACTCCTGTTTATCTATTTTAAAACATTTTAGCTGTTAACAAGCATGTTATTGCTGGAGACACAAATCCACAATTTGAGAACTGCAAAACTAAGCATCTCTGATGGTATCTGCTACTGAGCACTGAGTCCCATTGGGTAGATAGAAAGATTAACCTAAATAATCTATACAGAAGCCCCTGGAACCCCACAAGATTGGGTCCCTAATCCATGAACTATTGGAACTCATTTACAAAACTTTTCTTAAACATTACATGAATATATTGTCTCATAGTATATAATTAGAATTTATAATCCCTATTCCATGCTGCGATATCTTTGAACTATAATGTATCTTAAGTAAACTATCTTTAGATAGTTTTTATCCTAAAAAAGCATTTTATCAAAAAAATCCGATTTTAAATAAAAAAAAAAAATCTGATTTTTATCCACCCTGTTTGTAAGTGTAAATGGATTTTTCTTAATATTGGAAATTAAAGACCCAGATTCTCTCCTGCTCCGAGTCTCTGTGCAGCAGGCGGGAGGCTGGGGGCTACCTGGTTCTCAGGACATAGCCCTGTCACCCTCAGCCCCAGGGCTGCTGTCACCTGTGCCACCTGGCAACCGTCCCCAAGGGACCAGACGCCATCGGGGGCTAGGTGGAGTGCAGCAGTCTCTGGCCAAAGCCCCTCCTTCACCCTAAGCCAGGGGTGGCATGGGAGCTGGGTGCACTAGCATTGCTGGATAGGCCTAACAGTGCCTGGCACCGGGGGGTATTTTTACTGTGCAGAGGCCTATGCGACGCCAGTGTCCCGCTTGCACCCTTCTTGATGTGAGACGAGAGCCGTGGGAGAGTGAGCTGCATGCAACCTGCCTGACAAATCGCCCCCGGCTGTCCCCTGAGCTCCTGCTGTAGATCTGTGTTCCCAGGGAGAACGCACAGGCCAGGAATAACCAGTCTTGACTGTTAGGACCCCGGCTGAGTTTGCTGGGCTGGCAGTGAGAAAATATCCTATCTATAATTAGAGCAAATTTGCACTGATTGAGAGAGACTGTATATGGAGCCACAGTATCATTTGTTCTCTGACTTTGGCTCCCACGCTGCAGTCGAATCCATGCGCCCATCCAGAGAGTCATGACTGTGGGACCGTGGCCCATCTTTGCACACAGCCCTCCTCGCTCTCCGTGGTTGGTGAAGCCAGTGGGACCGTGTGGGGGATCCCTTTCCATGTAACACTCTTTGCTTTTTTAACAGGTTTGTGAGTGGCGCTGACATGAAGAGGGCTGTTTGCTGCGCCCTGTGATGCTGGTGCATAGCTCAGGGAGAGGCATGGCAATGGGATATGGCGCTCCGTTGTCACCTGTAGGTCACTCGTCCGAAGCCCTCGCTATCTGGCCGCTCCGCAGCAGCCTGGGCCGAGTGAGCAGGTGCTCCAAGCCAGTTCTGCGTGTGCTATTGGTAGGGCCCTACTGTGACCAAGTGGGAATGTTCTTAATGTTTTCTCTGAATACTTTGTGGGTGCCTCGGTTTCCCCTATGTATTTCTTAGGTATCTAGGTGGGAGGATCAGGGTGTATAATTGTTGCAGAGCCCAAGAAGGCCCCTGTGATACTGTCTGCACAGAGAATGGCCGACAGTCTGTCTCCTGGCAACTAATGGCCTGGGCTCCTCCTCTGCAAAGATGCCAACTGAAGGTGTGGGAGAACAAAGAGATCAGGTGACCTCCTGGCCCAGGAAAGAGACAAAGCCCAGAGCAGGAGGGGCTGGAGGGAGTTTCAGTTTGGAGCTGGATGGGGATGGGAAGTGAGGGCAGACGTAGGTGTCTGGCTCACTGCCCCCCAGAATGGACCCAGCCGAGGGGTCCTGTTCTCTGGACCTACAAGCTCTGTTTTAGACCATGTTCCTGTCATCTAATAAACCTCTGTTTTACTGCTGGCTGAGAGTCACATCTGACTGCGAAGTTGGGGTGTGTGCAGGACCTTCTGGCTTCCCCAGGACCCTGCCTGGGTGGACTCGCTGTGGGAAGCGCACAGAGGGGTTATGCTGAATGCTCCAAGGTCAGACCCAGGAAGGTGGAAGCCGTGTGAGCTTCTTGCCCTGAAGACAATCTGCTGTCAGAGAGGAGACTTCACCAGAGTCCTGACTGGCTTCGTAGGGAGCAGTTCCAGAGCATTGCCCGGGGACTCCGTGACACCTACCAAATTCACGGACATGAAAAATGCAGGAAATCTGGTCTCCACCCGTGAAATCTGTTTTTTTGTGTGCTTTAACCCTATACTATACAGATTTCACGGGGGGAGACCAGCGTTTCTCAAATTGAGGGTCCTGACCCAAAAGGCAGTTGTAGGGGGGTTCCCAGGTTATTGTAGAGGGGTCGCAGTATTGCAACCCTTATGTCTGCGCTGACTTCAGAGCTGGGCGGCGGCTGTTGGCCAGGTGCCCAGTTCTGAAGGCAGCAGTGCAGAAGTAAGGGTGGCAATACCATACCATTCTACCCTTATTTCTGCGCTGCTGCTGGCGGCAACGCTGCCTTCAGAGCTGGGCTCCTGGCCAGCAGCCACCGCTCTCTGGCCACCCAGCTCTGAAGGCAGCGCCACCACCAGCAGCAGCACAGAAGTGAGGGTGGCAGTACCACAACCCGCCCTACAACAACCCTGCGACACTCCTCACACACAACTCCTTTTTGGGTCAGGACCCCCTACAATTACAACAGCGTGGAATTTCAGATTTAAATAGCTGCAATCATGAAATTTACTATTTTAAAAATCCTATGATCGTGAAATGGACCAAAATAGACCGTGAATTGGGTAGGGCCCTAACTATTGGGCTGGATACAGGAGTCACTAGGCAGGGGGCTCTGGCCCGTGTGATGCAGGAGGCCAGAGTGGATGACCCCGTGGTCCCTTCTGGGTATGAGTCTATGAGCATGGCACTCATCTCCCCTGCGTCTGGAGTCTCTGCAGACACAGACCTAGACACTGCCCCCCTCGGGGAACCCCTCCAGGTCAGGGGGTGGGGAGTTTGCCGTGCTACTGTACCTGTTCTGGGCATGTGTGGAGGGTTTCAGTGCCCAGAGCAGTAACTCCAGCTCCCCGTCGCACCACGTTAATACACCACAGGGACTAGCTACTGAGTGTGACGGTGTTGCGGAGTCAGATTTCAAGGTTAGCGTCAGACTGAGATGATTGTACAGTGTTAGCAGTGTAGACTCCAGGAGTCCGTGTGCATGGAACAACATGTGACTTTGTTTTCTGGTAATGCCTCAGCAGGAGAACAGCCCTTTGTGGCGTGGCTGAGGCTGGGGCAGCCTTTCTGGGTAGCTCTGGAGGGTGCAGCCTGCTAACCCCTCTCGGCAAGTGATCGTGTAAAGGCAAGGCTGTGGTTCCCAAGCCAAGTCCATGAATGATTTGCCCCTGTGGTTGGGATGCTGCTGCAGCCCCAGAGTGAAGCTGATAGACTTGCGTTTCAGGGATTGGCCCCCAGTTGGTTGCCCAGGGTTCTGCAATCCGTGTCCAGCAACAAGGCGCACATTCGCATTGGGTCAGAGAGTGTTTTTGCAAGCCGTAGTCCATGCGCAGGACTGTGTGCTGTGGCTCTGCCTGTGCTAGGAAATGCAGTGTCAGCGCAAGTGCAGACAGGGCTTGGGCATCTTTAGCAGCAGGTCATGAAAACCTGCACTGGGTAAGGCTAAATAATACAGCAGTAAAAACACCTGCATGCTCACAGCTGTACAGAAAAACACACAGTGAATCCCGTAGTATAGACGAGACCTAAAGATGCCTGAGTTCGTACCATCAGTGGGTCTGGGGTTTCCCTTACCCATATATTTGTCAGATTTCCTTTGACCCCATTCTCCCTGTCCATCCGGAGTCAAATCACCTCTGCCCTGTTGCCTGTGATCACATGTTCATACTGTCTTATGAGCCACCAAACTAGATGCCCAAAAAGGCACAATCCCACAATTGAGGAAGAAGGCCATGCTGGTTAAAAAACTGACTTGGTTTGGAAGTGAAGGCAGCTATAAAAATAATAATATATGACAAATGGAAAAACGGGGAAGTTGATAGTAATGAAGATAAATCAGAAGTTAGGAATTGTAGAAAATTGATAAGGGAAGCAAAGGGACACAAGGAGAAGTCTATGGCAAGCAGAATTAATCACAGTAAGAAGGAGTTTTTAAAATATATTAGAAACAAAAAGAATCCTGATAATAATATTTGTCCATTAATAGATGGAAATGGTAAAATTTTCAATAGCAATGCAGAAAAGGCAGAAGTGTTCAATAAATATTTCTATGCTATATTAAGGGAAACAAGAGATCATGAAGTCTCATCATATGGTGATAACACTCTTTCCATTCCACCAATATCTCTGGAGGATGTTAAACAGAAGCTACTAAAGTTAGACATTTTACAATAAGCAGATAACTTGCATCCAAGCTCCTAACTTAGGAGCTTGCTAGACCGTTAATGTTGATTTTCAATATGTCTTGGTGCACAAGGCAAATTCCAGAAGACTGGAATATTTAAAAACTGTAAACGGCCTGACCTGGATAATTCTAGGTCTGTCAGCCTGACATGGATCGTGGACAAGATAATGGAATGGCTAATATGGGACTCAGTTAATACAGAATTAAAGCAGGGTAATGTAACTAATGCAAATCAACATGGATTTATAGAAAGTTTGATAGATTTAGATTATAGTGTTGATGTAATATACTTAGACTTCTGTAAGGTGTTTGACTGGGTACCACACAACATTTTGATTAAACAACAATGAATTAACATGGCGCACATTAAATGGATTAAAAACTGGCCAACTGATAAGTCTCAAATTGTGACTGTAAATGGGGAATCATCACTGAGCGGGTGTGTTTCCAGTGGGGTCCCACACGGATTGATTCTTGGCCCTGTGCTGTTTAAGATTTTTTTCAATGATCTGGAATTAAAATAAAGTTGGAGATGCCACAAAAATTGGAGGAGTGATAAATAATGAAGAGGACAGGTCACTGGTACAGAGCAATTTGGATTGCTTGGTAAACTGGCCACAAGCAAATAATATGGGTTTCAGTACGGCTAAATGCAAATGTATACCTCCAAGAACAAGGACTGTCAGCCAGACGTACAGGATGGGGGGCTCTCTCCTGGGAAGCAGCGACTCTGAAAAAGGTTTGATGGTCCTGGTGGATAATCAGGTGAACACGAGCTCCCAGTGTGATGCTGGGGCCAAAAGATCTAATGTGATCAACAACGACAACATGGGCTAGGACCCACAAACGGGAATCTCGAGTAGGAGTAGAGAGGTTATTTTACCTTTATATTTGGCACTGGTGTGATTGCTGCTGGAATACTGTGTCCAGTTCTGGGGTTCACTGTTCAAGAAGGATGTTGATAAATTGGAGAGGGGTCAAAGAGAAAAGAATTGGAGATAGTGCCTTATAGTGAGAGACTCGAAGAGCTAAGTCTATTTAGCTTAACAAAGAGAAGATTAAGGGGTGACTTGATGCCAGTCTATAAGTATCTACATGGGGAACAAAGATTTAATACTGAGCTCTTCAGTCCAGCAGAGACAGGTCTAACAGGATCCACTGGCTGGAATTTGAAGTCAGGTGAATTCAGACTGGAAATAAGGTGTAAATTTTTAACAGGGACAGTAACTAACCACTGGAACAACTTACCAAGGGTCGTGGTGGAGCCACCATCGCTGACATTTTTTAAATCAAGACTGGATATTTTTTCTAACAGATCTTCTCTATGTTGGGGCAGTTCTCTGACCGGTGTTATCCAGGAGGTCGGTCTAGCTGAGCACAAAGTTCCCTCTGGCCTTAGGACCTATGAATCTACACACACAGCCCCTGTCATAGTAGATGTGGGGTGTTTAATCAGAATCATTTTTTCAACACTGAAGTGAAATGTTGCTGTTCCCCTGCATGCCTCCCATGGTCTAGGACACATGCTCCTGCTCACTCCATCCATTTGCATTTTTGTTTTCTGTTTTTTAGGCTTTGTAACCATAAAATGCTTTCAGTGCAGAAGCCAGGATACGGAGCACTGAGCTGCTGGGCAGTATCAGTACAAATGCTTGTGGGAAATGTAATAGTAAGAGAGAAGCAGATAGGAAACGGCCCAGAGCCTGCACTCATATCCTGCAGAGTTAGGGGAAAAACCTCCAAACAGCAAAACAGGATGGTGTTGGAGTGTTGCCAGTCACTGACTCATGCTGAAACAATGCCTGGGTCATGTTTGTGTTGGACAAATGCATTTCCAGAGCATGACAGTCTCTCAGCCTCTCTGACAGCAAGTTGCTGAGGTTTGTGTTGCGTTGGCTGGGGATGGCGCCTGTCCTGAGCAGTGCTGGCTCATGTCGTGCTGTGGCGTGTTACTCACAGGTGATGCTCTGCGTGTTTAGCTCTCCCCTGGGATCCCAGCATTGTGGCCCAGCTGTGCCCTGGCAGGTTTGCTTTGGTGATGGAGTGGACAGCGCAATATTGACTTACTCAGGGGGGTGCAGATGCCAGTCTGTGTGGCATGGATGCACCGTGGGTCAGGGAGGGTGTGGGGAGCCTGCACGGGTCCCTCCTCTGGCACGCTATTAAATACCATTGAAATGTAAAGCTGGGTGTGTCCCGTCCCCGTTCCTGAGCTGGGCTCACCCTTTTCTGCCAGCTGCTGCGTATCGGCCCATGTTCTTTCCATGGCTCAGACATGCTGTACTTCCTGCTCCGCTTGCATCAGACACACGGTACAGGGGATTGCCAAGATCTCTGCAAGACCGGCCCCAGGAAGGGGCTGATCCAGCCAGGTGCTGAGCACGCCCAGCTGCCCTTGGCTCCAGTGGGAGTTCAGAGCACTCAGCACCTGCGCAGGACTGTGCCTTAAGCTGGAACGTGCCGGTAGGTTCGTAATGGCAGCACTGGTTCTGATGCTGCCAGGCCGTAGTGCCCCAACAGGATGTGTGTGTGTGTGAGGTTTGCAGGTGGGGCCCCTTAAGGACAGTCAGGCACCTAGTCACATGTTCTCTGCACGTAAGGGGACTAGCGACTGGGCTGGTGCAGCTGCGTTAGCACAGGGGATTGTGGGGTGGCTTCAAATCAGCCCCCAGGTTTATATTATGGGGTTCTGCCCAAGGAAGCACTTATGCAAAGTCATAATCTTAGTTACAAAGCTTCTTGCACCTGTGTAGCGTTCCAGCTAATCAGGTGTGCTGCTTGGTAACGCGCGCCGGCCGGCAGAGGGCTGGTGACGATGCTCTTCATCTTGCCAGCTCCTGAGTTCACGCAGAGTGATTATCATTTATTATTAGCATTGCCGTGGTGCCCGGGAGCTCCGGCCATGGACGGGGCCCTGTGGTGCCAGCGCTGTACAAACACGGGATAGAAAGATCCCTGCCCCCAGAAGCTACAATCCAAGTCTGACACAAGAGACAGCCCGCCGGGAGCACTAGGAAGCAATGGGACATTGGTCAGCCGGAGAGGCAGCGTCTCCGGACGCCAGCGGTCTGACCATTCCAAACCCTCCCCCCTCTGGCCACATGGCTGCATCAACAGCCCTCTTGGATGTGCAGGCAAAGTCTGCAGGCGCCAAGCCAGGAGTGACAGGATGAGGGTCTGACAGGAGATGCTGCTTGGCTCACACTAGACCCTGACCCCCTGCACCAAGCTGGGCTTCCTGAATAGGGTGTTAAACTGAGCTGGGGGGCAGATCCCCCCTCCAGGCCATGCTGCAGGGTCTCCGGGCTACAGCGCAGTCCTGCCCCCTCCACACAGGGTTGTGGACGTGGAGCTGTTGGGATGGAGAGCTGGGTGGAGTCCTCCATCCGGCAGTCTCTGCACAGCCTGTCCCCGGGCAGAGGGATCACATTGCTGTCGACGCCGTGTGTGGGGCCCTTCCCGTCAGTGCACAGGGCAGAGCCTCGTCGTCACGGGGGAGCTGAAGGATGCTCAGGGTGGGAAATGTCCAGTCCTGACTGCTGTGACCCCACCCCCGAGGAAGAGCCCAGGGCTGCTGGTCTCACCCATTGTGCCAGACCATTGCTGTCCCGGGTTGTGCTTTGCACTTCCCTTCGGAGTGCTTCCTTTGGCAAGTACCAGCCCTGCTTCTCCGTGGGGAACACCCACCTGCCACGAGAGGAGGCAGCCCTCGGGGTTGGAACCGTCCCTGGGGGAAGGAACAGCCAAAGCCCAGAGCGTGACTTCCTGTGTCAGCACATGTGCTGATTGCCATGTGGAGCCAGTGCTGGGACGTGCTACTTTGCAGCCAGCAGTGGACAGAGCGCAGCTGGCTCTGGGACTGTGCCGTGTGTGAACGCCAGGGGGCAGCGGGTCTGTGGGCGGCGATGCCGGATGCTTTGTGCACAGCTGTGGGAAGTGCTGTCCCCATGTTGGCAATGGGGAGGCTGTGGCAGAGATCGGGGTGAAAGTGTCTGCATTCCTGGCCGTGCAGACAGCACCTGTTGAGTGCCAGAGGCGGCAGGACAGGTGGGAGCGCTGCTGGAGGACCGTGGGCAGGCTGTTGGTATGCAGCGGGCACGGCACCGTTTATATGCAGATGGGGAGCGGTTTATATCTGTCATCAGGATGTGATGCTTTTGATTGAAATGAGCCGGTGGTGGCGGCTTTGTGCCCGGTACCAGTGCTGGGTGTGTGTGTGTGGGGGGGAGTCCCATGGGATTGCCGGGATGCAGCGCATGGCTAGGGCATGCAGTGCTTCTCAGCTCGCCGTCTGCACTAGGAGCGAAGCAGATGTGCTCTGCAGGGCTCAGAGCTTTGTGTGTTCTGCCTGGGGGGTCCGTGCGTGTCTCTGCTTTGGGGGGGCATGTGCTGTGAGTATTGGCACCCTGGCTAGTGTGTCTGGGTGGAGGAATAAGAGGATATTATTTTGTTTGACCAGTTGGGTGTGTTTGCAAGCCAGGCCTGGCTCATCCCATGCTCAGAGCTGGTGGGGCCTGCCCAGTTAGTAGTAAATATCCAACAATGACAACATCACGTCTGTGACCAAGGGAAGAAGGTATTTGGGGGTGTCGGGGTTACTTACGGCTGGCAAATGCTCCAAACTCTCCAGAGGAAGGTGCTGGAGCAGCGTGAGAGAGCTCGGCTCAGCACCTTGTGCACTTCTCAGGCTGTTGGAGGTGTGTCTCCCTCATGGCACCAGGGAACCTGAAAGAACCTTCTTAGCCCTGGGGCCTGACATTCTGCAACGCAGTTCTGTTTGGTTCTGAATTAATGCAAATGGGAAAAGGGTCCGGGTGTGTCAGTTACGCAGTCGCATGCAGCTAGGTATGAAATAACTGCGGGGGCCTAGACAGTGGGCTGTGCTCATGTGGCACTGAGCAATGCTGTCATACCATCCCCAGAGTCGTGCTCAATGCTCAGGATCAGCCCCTGGGATCCTGCAGACTGCACTGCCGAGCAGAGCTGTGGCACAGTACTTCTAGCCTGGCGCTGGGCCAAAGCCATGCCTGGTGAGTCGCCATGGACTTCAGGAGAGTCGCCCCAGGGATGCATTTGGCCCATGGTCAGGACCCACTGATAGCAGTAGCAGTATCATAAACCAGTAATAGGCAGTGTTCACTACCAGCCACCGCCTGGGGTTCCTGCCCCTCCGCCCTTGCCTCTCCGGGGCTCTGGCTGGCAGCTCAGACGGGGTGACGTCGCTTTCAGGGAGCAGGAGAGAGTTTTTCATCCTCTCTGGGGTGTTCTCCTCTAAGGTGCCCGACATGTGCACAGCGTCAGCACAAAGTGCGTGCTGGCCTGCGTCACAGCCCGTGTGCACCTGCCGTCGCAGACGCTGCTAACGACAGCGAGGCACCTGTCTCAGGAATGGCATCGTGCCAGCCCTCGCAGCTTGGCAGTGGGCAGTGGTGGGCCATGGAAGGAGGATTCTTGACAGGATGGATCCATGTACAGCGCTTGCGGCGTAGTGCTGCAGCAGGGAGGGCGTGGAGGACAGGGCTCCGGGGCCCTGGGACTGAAGAAGAGCAGCCCAGGAAAAGGATGCAGCCCTGGGGAAGCCTTAGCTGAAGTGGGGGGGCTGTGGGTGCTACTGCACGGGGCTGTCAGGGTGTGCGCAGTAGGTGTGTCTCACATTCCTTACAACAAGCCTAAGGGAAGAGAGGAGACTGCCTTAACCACCTCAGTGATCAGAGTGCAGGGGACAGACCCACGCTACGGCTTCCTGCAGCCTAAACCATTGGTTGCTGCTGCGTTCCCTTGGCTCGCCGCCTGGAGCTGTCAGCCGGGGACTCTGGAGAGCTTTGGCGGCTGGTGACTGGCTCCGAGCTGAAATGCCAAACGACCCTAATCTCCAATTATCAATTGACAGAGTTTGTATTTGAACAAGCTTGGAACGTAAACAGGGAAACGGATCCCAGCTGGTAGGGTGGGCTGGTGCTAGTGCTCCCCCCAGGAGGAGGCATGTTGAAAAGTTTCCTTGCTTTGCCGAGAGTTGATAGTGGAGAGGCAAGCTGGCTGGAGCCCCAGCCCAAGGGACGGGCAGTTGGTGTTTGTCTCCAACCTCTCCTGGCCTCTGGTTCTTTTCTTTTAATGTCTGGAGTGCAGGGAGCAGAGAAGGGTTGTGGCTCAGGTGCAGGGAAACCCTTCCTTCCAGCTCCTGCTGCCGGCAGCAGAGGTCTGAAGACCCAGCTGTCGTTTCAGCCCAGATGCCTTGTGTGTTTTGTGAGGAATAAAGCAGAAGTCCAGGGCCTCCATTGTGCCTGTTACTCTAACCACACACCCCAGGCTACGTTATTGAACCCGTAAATAGTCCTTGTGCGTCAGATCTGGGTCTTGTCTCAGCCCGTAGACATGGGGCACTGGGGCCCTCTTACTGCTAATGACCCCAGCGGCCAGCCCCTCAATGTGACATTGCATCCCAAAGCTGTCCTGTCCAGCAGCCCAGCACGCCGAGTGCCCCTCACTGAGTCACCAGCTGCCGGAGCTTTCATCCGCGCACGGACCCAGCCCTGCACTGGGGGTGCACGGACCCAGACACATGGCCCAGGGGGTTCTCCAGGAGAGAGCTGCGTGTGCCTTCACTCCCATAGTGCAGGCACACGGCTTACAGCAGGCAGGTACCCAGGTCTGGGTGGTGTCTGGGCCAGACTGCGCCTGGAATGCATGTTTATAACACTCAGATTCCCTGAATGTTTTGTGCAGTAAAATAATTTCTTGATGGCTTGAAGAGAACTTTACAGTACACCCAAACAGCCATCTAGGTTTTGTTGTGAGATTTTTATGCTGTAGCTGAATCTCAGGCAACAAACTCCTAAGAAGCCGTCTTTCTCTAGGCCCATGTGTTTTTCACAGCTGCCCAGAATTTCTCTTCAGCTCCAGGGAGTCTTGTCAGCTTCCCAGCCCCTTTCCTCATCTGGTAGGGCCACGGTCATCATTCAGCAAAGCCCCACTTCCCCCAGCCGCTGTTCACTCCCCATCAACAGCTCCTGGTATTCTTTCTCAGCCCTTTGCCCGTGAGTCCAAACCTGTTTGCTCGTGTCATTAGTCCTGGAGAAGGTGGAGTCATGGCAGATCCTGTCAGCAGCAGATTCACTGACTGTCCGATGTCAGCTCGAATCTGGCCAAGGCCAGCAGTGACCAAAATTGTTCCCTTCCTGGTGCCTTTGCAGGGGTGTCTGTGGATGTCTGGGACAGTCTCAAGCCAGTTTCTACCTGGCAAGTGTCCACATCCCACAGTCCAGCCCTCAGGGGTCCCCTGGGGGCAGGGAGACTGAGGCCCTGGTGCCTCTGGGGTGTGGGAAGGGAGGAGAGAAGTGATGGGTCCCTGAGCCAGTGACATATGTAGGCACATTCACGTGCCTGGACCCAAGGAGAGAGGCGCTTTGATCCAAGTTTGAAACCATGCCTACGCCATGGAGCGGCAGACGTGCTAACAAGAGGAGAAGGAAAGCACATCTGGCTGGCTCGCCCAGCATGGCGCCCAAACTCCTCAGTGCACCGCAGGGCCAGATGTGTAGCATGACACCAACGTTTGGGCTGGCGCTGGCGGAGTGGAAGGCCGGATCATTCTCCTGCTCTGTCAGAGGAAAGGCCCATGCGCTGGCTGCAGGAGCATTAGGCCAGGAACTCTGCTCTCTGTTCCTGTAAAAGTTGTCACACGTGTCCTGCTCGCCAGGCACCAGACAGTTCTTGTAAAATGCTGTCACCCTGAGCGATCGGGCAGCACTGCCAGGCCATGCTTGCCCTCACAGCCCAGATCCCCACTGCGGGGGGCTGCTCCTTTTGCCCTGGGTGTCCATCACCTTGCCTGAATGGATCCCAGAGAAGATAGTCGAGTGGCTAACACAGGACTCCATTAATAAAGGATTAAAGGAGAGTAATAGAATTAATGCCAATCAACATATAGTTTTTGTTGAGATTATAAATGTGGTTGATAAAGGTAATAGTACGGATGTAATATATTCAGGTGTCTGTGAGGCATTTGACTTGGTACTGTATAAAATTGCGATTAAAAAAAAATAGAATGATATAAAATTAACCCAGCGGACATTAAATGGATTGAAAACTGGCTAACTGATTGGTCTCCAAATGTAACAGTAAACAGGGAATTGTCATCGATTGGGGGTGTTTCCAGTAGGGCCCTGTCGGGATCAGTGCTTGGCCCTATGTTATAGAACATCTTTATCAATGACTTGAAAGAAAACAAAATCATCCCTGATAAAGTTTGCAGGTGATACAAAAATTGGGTGAATGGTAGATAATACAGAGGACAATTCTGATACAGAACAATCTGGGTTGCTTGGTTAACTGGGCGAAAGTTAATACTATGTGTTTTACTATGGCTAATTGTAAATGTATATGTCTGGGAACAAAGAAGGCAGGCCATACTTGCAGGCTGGGGCATTCTCTCCTGGGAAGCAGGGACTCTGAAAAAGGGGGGGGGGGGGGGGGGGTGGATAATCAGCTGAACATGACTCCCTGTGTGACACTGTGGCCAAAAAAGCTAAGATGGTCCTGGGATGCATCAGTGGGATTAGAGAGGTTATTTTACCTCTGTATTTAGCATTGGTGTGACGACTGCTGGACTCCAGTGTCCACAAGTCACGAATGGCGTTGATCGATTGGAGAGGGGTCAGAGAAGAGCTACGAGAATGATTACAGGATTAGAAAACCTGCTTCAGAGCGATGGAGTCAAACAGCTCAGTCTATTTAGCTTAACAAAGAGCAGGTTAAGGAGTGACTGGGTCACAGTCTGTCCGTACCTACATGGGGAACAGCTGTTTGATAATGGGCTCTTCAGGCTAGCAGAGACAGGCCTAGCAAGATCTAGTGGCTGGAAACTGAAGCTAGCCAAGTTTAGAATGGAAATAAGGTGTAAATTTTTGATCGAGAGAGTAATTGACCATGGGAACAACTGACCAAGGGTTGTGGTGGATTCTCCGTCATTGGCAATTGGGTGTTTTTCGGAAAGCTCTGCTCTGGGAATTATTTGGGGGCAGTTCTCTGCCTGTGCTATACAAGAGGTCAGACTAGATCAGCGGTTCTCAAACTGTGGGTTGGGACCCCAAAGTGGGTTGGGGCCAGGGCTGGTGTTAGACTTGCTGGGGCCTGGGGCCCAAGCCCCACTGGCCGGGACCCACGCCTGGAGCCCAAGCCCTTGGGCTTCATCTTCCCTCCCCCCTTCTCCTCCGCCCGGGACAGTGCGGCTCAGGCTTTGGCCCCACTGCCCGGGGCAATGAGGCTCAGATGGTTTCAGGCTTTGGTCCCCCCTCCTGGGGTCATGCAGTAATTTTTGTTGTCAGAAGGGGGTCATGGTGCAATGAAGTTTGAGAACCGCTGGACTAGAGGATCACAATGGTCCCTTCTGGCCTTGGGCTGTATTAAAAGCACAGCACTTCCTCATTTGTAGCACGTAGCAAATCTCTTGTTGACTTGAATGGGAGCAGGTCCTAAGCAATTACTGTACCGTGACCCTTGTCATCTCTTCCTGGAAAACCTGTGAAAGCTGGGGGGATTCTGGGTGCACAGGCGATGGAGATCTGGGGGGTGAGAGAGACAGAAAGACAGACAAACATATATAATATATGGAAATACCCGTTTTCACCTTTGAGGATATTCTTGGTGATTTAACAAAAAGCTATTTTTGAACATATTATTACAGCTCTGCCTTGAAGCCATGCTGTATGCCAGGATCGTTGGGCTGCCAAGCAGTGGTAGGTTGTTTATTTCTGAGGCAGACAGCTCTGAGGTAGGACAGTCATCTGAGTTGGCCGGGCAGCTGCACAGAGCGTTAAAGGAAACATGGGAGGAAGCCAGGCCAGCGACTGTGTGCTCAGCCAGCAGCGGAAGTCCTTGTGGAATTTTTTATCTAGCCTTCCTGGGCTGTGAGCTTTGAATGCTGGGAAGTGCTATTCTCCAGATGTTTCCTAGCACATGGAGGCTTTGTTTATAAACAGTTGCTCATAGCAGAGCCCCTCTGCAAGGGGTAGCCCTCAGCCAAAGGAACACAGGGCTGCAGAGCCATTAACAACACAAGTGAAAAACTTGACCATGTTTTGTTTTGGTGTCAAGGCCCCGGGGCTGCCCTCTTGGCCTGGCTTTGTCTGGAGCCTTTTCCCTCTTTTGAAAGGGATCGTGGAGGCTAATGGAGCTGCGCCATGATCAGGCCTGAAGTTTAATGAAGGGCTGAAAGTTTCTCCTTTCCACAGAGCAACTTCCCGCTGCCTGTCAGCCTGGGGAGAGCGCAGGGCTACTGAGGTCTGTCGTCCTGCCTTTGCCGGGGGCTCCCTGGTGGCCGAGAGCTGGAGCAGTCACAGGGCGTTGCTCTGCCGTAGGGAAGGTGTGTCACTTGGTTAACTCCACAGGCCAGACCCTGGGCTGACGTAACGCAGCCTAGCGCTGTGGAGGCCAACGGACGCAGCCGGAGGCCCAGCCGGCAGAGTTTTACACAGCCTGGGAGAAGGGTCGGTAGTAACTCAGCTTTCGCTCTCCCCTCACTACCGATGTACCATGGCCAGAATCCGTCCCCGGGGGGGAAACTTGCCATCAACAATTTCCGGCTGTGGCAGGTCCCTGTACCGCCCACCCTATACCCTTCCAGTAACAATGGGAGTGCTGCAGCACTGAAGCCCCTACGAACACCTGAGGGGTGGAGACACTGAGGCCTGGCCCAGCTCCAGGGAGCTGGGGGGTGTTTGTGTCTCCCTTTGATTTCAGTGCTGTTGGCTCAAGGCCAGTGGGCAGAGAGGGCCTGTCTGCACCAGGAAGTTCATTCGGTTTAAGGCGGGGTGTGACTTTAAAGTGGACGAACCCCCTGTGTGACTGAGACGTGGGCATGTGACAGCATCTGGCTGCAGACGTGTGGCTCCATCCTCCGTCCACAGGGGTGTGTGAACAGATGCCCCCACTATCAAAGCATCCCCATGCAGGCCATACCCCTGAGCCCCACGCGAGATTCTCCTCTGGCCCCTTCCCTGGCTCCTGGCACAGCTGATGTCACAAAGCTGTGAGCTGCAGATAACACACTTACTGGATTACAGCACGCCAGGGACTGGGGCTTTTCCTGCATTCCCAAATGCACATGAAAGGCAACTTCTGCCTGGCTGGGACACAGGTCCTGTCTGCTGTAGCTGTAACCAGGTGGGAGGACTCTGGGGAGGGGGGGTTGGTTGGATATTAGGAAAAACTTTTTCACTAGAAGGGTGGTGAAGCACTGGAATGGGTTCCCTAGGGAGGTGGTGGAATCTCCATCCTTTGAGGTTTTTAAGGTCAGGCTTGACAAAGCCCTGGCTGGGATGATTTAGTTGGGGATTGGTCCTGCTTTGACAGGGGGTTGGACTAGATACCTCCTGAGATCCCTTCCAACCCTGAGATTCTGTGATTCTATTCTAATAGCAGCTGCACAAACCCTAACCTGCACCACCAAGAATGCCGCCTCCCACAACGGTGTAGGGCTCTCAGGCCCTGGCGCGTCTCATCTGTGTGGGCTCTCTGCTTTAGGGCCTGATGCTGTGCTCATCTCTGCCTGTCCCATGCAGAGGAGCGGGGCGTCTGGCAGTCAGATCTGCCCCCGTTATGTGCAGGCTCGCAGCCTCCCTCGGGCAAGGCCTAGGCCCAGCCTCCAGCGTCCCCCAGTGCCGTTTGCGGGGCAGTGTAAAGCTCCGCACAATGCTGAGAGCTGAAAATGGGAGGAGAACGTGAACTAAACTGACTTCAATATGAGAGACTGGCCCAGGAGCTACAGCTCAGATCCTCTGCTTCTCCTCGGATTTAATTCCAGAGCAATGCAGAATCCAGTGTCCCGTGCTGGGAACTGGGGGCCCAGTTTGCCGCGGAGCACAGGGGCCGTGAAGACAGTTTGTCAAGGCGCTCGGTGAGCACAGGTTGTGTTCACGCTGATGGTGTTTTCACAGGTGTCCCAAGGAACATAATGGCACATGCCAAACCTCCTCTACCTCAGTCCCACTGAGCAGGAGGAAACCATCTCAGGCCTACCCCGCGCGCCTGCCGGCGATCCTGAGAGGATCCTGAGAGCACTGCTGGGCCTTGAGCTAAAGCCCTGTGCAGCGGGGCGCAGAGCAGGCTGCCGAGATGTTGGCTTGCCCAGGGCTGCACGCAGGGGGTGCGATGTGAGCAGCCACACAGCTGCACGGAACCCAGACGGGCCACACGGTGGATTCTCACGGCTGTTTTCTTTGTTCCTCTCCATGTCGTTCTTCTTCCCCCCGAGGCGCCTGGCTCAGGCACCTGGTCCCATTAGCCTGGCCACATTTCATTTCTTCCTGATTTGCCTGTGATCTGGGGAGCTGTTTATTCTGTAGCCCTGGCGTGTCCCATTGGTTTGGCGTTTCTGCTAATTCTGTCACTTCCAAATGTTTCCATTTGTTCCCCCTCCCCCCCATCAAAAAGCACCTGCAGCAGCCTCGCTTTTAAAGCAAAAACAAAGCACGTTGGAATGAGCATGCTGGAAAAGTTACAGCTGGCCCTGTGGTTGGTGGAGAAAAAGACCAAGCCGTGCGCAGCCTGGCTGGAGTCTGGGGAGGGGAGGAGCTGGGGCCTAGGTCCGGGCTTCCCATGGAAAGCTGATGTGCCTGGTTATCAGATACGGAAAGCTGCAGCCCAGAGAAAGAGAACTCTGCACAACCTGCAGTTCTGGTGGACAGCTGGGCTTTCGCTGTTGTGTGTTCTCGGTGTTCACAGTCATTGCCCATGTGGATTTCACTGCAGTGGTCGGTTTGGGTGAAACGCTGTTTGTGTTGTGTTTTACTTTGCTGTCATTGTATTGAGGAATATGAAGCACCCACCTAGATTTCCTTCCCAAATGCTGAAGTTTCTGTTTGCAGGAAGAGCAGGAAAAGGTTCCAAGGAGTTTAGGGATGAAAAACCACAGCTTGAGCATATGCCAGGCAGCTGTGTTTAGTAGCTCCTGCGGATCAGAGAAATCAGCAGCCCTCGGGTGCCAAGGAGAACACTAGTTGTGACAGCGTATCCTCCTGGAGCACTCCCAGGCTCTTTTAGTTGGTAACCACACAACAGCCACATGGACTCCAGTCTGCCTCTGTGCTCCGGGAATCACCAGGGCGAATTAACCGTTTAATTCCAGCCTGCCAGTAGCTATGCCAGGCGCATAGCAAACATGCTCCCAGAGCACCAGCACCTGCACTTCCATGCTAGATCCATGCCATGGGGGAACTGCACCGCCTGCCCTGCAGGGCCTGTGTGTGTATTTGGGTATGTCAGTGCCTCTCCGGGGCTCTGTGAGCTTGGGCCTGACCCTGCAAAGACTTACCCCCCACAAGAAACTGGCTGCAGTGAACCACCCCAAACAGGGATCCGGATCAGACGCCAAATGCACGATGGAACCGCCTGTGGTGTGCGCTTTACTTTCTTGACAGTGGCCTGGCGAGGCCGCCTCTTGCACCCCTGGGAATCGGGGGAATTTTACCAAATCCTGTTGAATTTTCCTCCCAGACTCTGCAGAAATTTGGGTGTGGGAGGGAGGGGAATTTCTCCTGCAGATTCTCTCCAACGCTCAAACACTGGGTAATGTTTGTCCACACAGAGGAGTCCGAGTGTAAACTCGGGTAGCTGACTTTACCCACTTCTCGTCTGGGGAATATGGAGTTGAGTTTTTGTTAGATTAACCACTTACATTTTTTGCCAGTACACCACCACTTAGATCACATTGATTTGGCCACAAGGACTCCTCGTTGGTTTCACCCACTCTGGTTTCCTTTAAAGAAAATCGAACTCTTCCATCCCCCTTGATCTTATCCCCTCCCCCTTTTCTCCATGGGGCGCGCCCTTCAGCTGGGCTGCCACTTCCCAGACTCCTAGCTAGAGAGAACCAAATGCCACAGTTAAAGGAGCGGTTTGGCAGAACGCTCAGTGACCATGAGATCTGCACGAGAGACCACGCCAGGGGGACGACAGACAACTCCAAAGCAGCTGTTGGTTGGATTTGAACCTGCACCTGAAAGGTTTAAAGCTGTCCATGCTGTCACCAGCTCCCTTGCTGCTGAACTGTTCTCACCCTCATGTACTCTGTGCCTTTGGCAGCTGAGCCATCGGGTCTGTTACTGCACACACCGGGTCCTCGCGACTCTGAGGAGCTGCGCTGGGATTTAGTCCCTTGTGAACAGTGCAGCCGCACACGCTGTGACTCTGCCTAGTACATAGCAGGACAAGGAAAGTAACGCTTCCTCGGCCAGGCTTTGGCTTGGAACTAAACAATTGCTGTTTGTTTGTCCACCAAAAAGCAGGGTCTTGTTCTCTTCCCATTACTGCGTCTGCATTTACCTGGATTAGCGGCTGCACGCTAATCCACTGGGGAACAGTGCTGCTCTAAAACTGATCTAGTCATTTATAATAAATCTGCTTTTCTGCCTGGTGGGGCTGGGCCTAGCCCTGCGCTGGCGGGGGGCGCAGTCGAGGGATGAGCGGTGCGCTGGGTTGCGGCTGTGTCAATGTTCCTGTCACAGCGAGCTGTTTTCAAGGGTTATAATCCAGCTCTGGGCTAGACTTCAGCTGTCGAGGGCTCAGCACGTTCCTTTAAAATAAAAATGTGAAACAAATGATCAGTCCCATCGCTTCCGAGGTGCTGCCGTCCCTTTCCCCTCTTTGTGTCTGGCTCTATCCCTTCCTCTGCTCTGCCGTTATAGTCTCTTGTTTCCGTGTGATGGAAGCTGATTATTTTCATTATAATGCTTGAGCGCTCAGAAGAGAAGCTGGATCATGTAATACATGGAGATGGGCTGGAGCCCTGAACATTGAGGAAGTGTCGCTCTGGAGCCAAGCTTTGGGGTGCAGGTCTGTATCTACCAGGGGCTGAATCAAACCCGGCACGTTGGGGAAGCTTGGTTCTGGATCCAATCTTTGCATCTTGGGCCTATCTCTAACTCTGTGTAGTCTCGTTATATTCTTTCTCCTGTAAGTGCAGTGTATACGATGCGGTCTCACACCTGGTATTTGCTTGGTTCATTAGCACTCACAAACAGACTGGCATCACTGTGGCCTGCGTGGTGCTGTCTGAGAGATTTCTGTGCTAGCCACAGAGCCTGATGGAGAAGGGTCTGATTCTTTTCTCTCTTTCCAGCACTTTGGATTGCACTGATCATCAGACCTACCGAATGCCCCATGAGCCTTCGCTGAGCAGCCCCCCCCTCCAGTCATTGCTTCCATTCTTCCGGCTCCGAAATCCCAGACGAGGGAACTGTTCGGAAAATGGAGTTTCCCTTCCATGGGAAATGGCCATATTTCAAAATCGTTTTCACTTCCACATCGGAAGGAAAGACCAAAGTATCAGAAATATTCACAAAACAAAAATCCCCAAGTTTCACATTGGAAATGCCTAGATGGAAAATTTTGCCTTTTCACTTGCAAAGAAACGGCTCAGTGTTTGGAACCGACATTGATTTGGCTGATTGGAAAGCTGAAAAGTATTGTCCCAATTGACGGTTTTGACAAAGCCATGTGTTCTGCCGGGAGAACGTTTCCTACCAAGAATGCCTGGTCGCTCTGGCTTTGGGCAGTGGCTTCGTGCGCCACTGCCACTCTCCTGTGCAGAGCTCCCTGTGGTTCTGCACTGACACCCCTCCTGCCAGTGGGCAGGTGGTACACGGCCGTCTCATTTCTTCAGTCCCAGGAGACGCGAGGCTTTTGCTTTCCCAATGCCTGGCTGAGCTAGGGACTCGGATGAGAGCCGGGCCGGTTAGGGCTTCGCCAGGCATGAGGGAGGCAGCGCTGTGAGCTGTGGTGCAGAGTGTTCCAGCTGGCACTCGTGTTTGTCTGCAGGTCGGAAGGTGGAGGCAATGTAAAGCCCGGGCCCAGGTACTGGCCACACCCAGGTAGGGGGAAAGGGAGGGAGATTTCAGCTTGGAAAAGAGACGACTAAGGGGGGATATGATTGAGGTCTATAAAATCATGACAGGTGTAGAGAAAGTAAATCAGGAAGTGTTATTTACTCCTTCTCATTTCACCCAATGAAATTAACAGGCAGCAGGTTTAAACAAGCGTAAGGAAGTATTTGTTCACACAACACACAGTGAATCCGTGGAACTCTTTGGGAGAGGATGTTGTGAAGGCCAAAAATATAATTGAGTTCATAAGAGGATTAGATAAGTTCATGGAGGATAGGTCCATCAGTGGCTATTAACAAGATGGTCAGGGATGCCTCATGCTCTGGGAGTCCCTAGCCTGTTTTCCAGAAGCTGGGAGTGGGCGACAGGGGATGGGTCACTTGATGATTCCCTGTTCTGTTCATTCCCTCTGGGGCACCTGGCATTGGCCACTGTCAGAGGACAGGACACTGGGCTTGATGGACCTTTGGTCTGACCCAGAGTGGCCATTCTTGTGTATATTCTTATGAGATGCAGCATTGAGTCAGCCACACTGTCATGAGCACCAGCGTGTTCGGAGAGTGACAGGTCTCTTCACGCAGGAGCTACAATCGTACTGCGCTGACATGGACACCGGAGCATCCCCTGATGGCCACCTTCCCGTCAGACTCCTGCGGCCATCGCAATGTCTCCACTGGAGCGGCAATAACCATTCACTGGGGTTTCTGCAGTTCCGGGCCCGTCTCTCGTGGGCAGGGCACAGGTTCCCGTGGCTTTCCTACCAAGGGCACAGCCAGAGGTGCTGCAGGGCTGTTGATGTGTCCTGTGCAAAGTACCTCACTGCTGGGACTTGACAGCAAATCAGCTGGACTTCTCCAGGGCTCCACCTCCTCTGCCATCCCCTCTGGCTAGGGTGGCGTTTGGGGCCGGGCGCCTTCCTGCCCCGCTGAACAAATGGAGCCAGAGCTCAGGGCATGGGATAGCTTTGCAGAACCACAGGCTGGTTTGTGTGCGTCTTGTGGCTTCCCTGCTGCTCTGGTTTGCCTGGTGACGGTTCCCCCGACTGCTGAGGGACAGCTTCCAGCCACCCAGCAAACTCGCCTTCGGGGGGTGTTCTGAGCCCCCTAAAACCCTGAGCCGTGAATGTGCTGTGCATGGAGCAATGAATCCTAAAGCGATGAAAAGCAGCTTCCCCCCTCTGGGTCGAAGCAAGGCCTGTCCCCACGCACCATGGTTGCGTGCTCCGGCTGTCAGCACTGCCTCCTGCTGCAATGCCAGGTGCCGGGGGAACCAGCCACCAAGCGCAGGGCTGGCAGCAGTGCCCTGTGGTGCCATGTGGATTTGTCTCTGTCACCCTTCGCTTGAACCTTTTTGCTCATCTTGGTGGCTGGAAAATGAACTTATCGGGGCCACTGCTGTCAGTTTCGCTCTGTCCACCGGGCTTGAGCTGCAAACGCTGCAGGTGTTTGGTTTAATAAAGTGTTTCTGTGGAAATTGTTCTGAGCTTCACAGAACATTTCTACTGCTCTTAGGAGTTTTGTCGGTTGTTTTAAAAAACCGGTTTTTACAAACCCTAAATGTTGTGCCCAAATCGGATCGGAGAGCGTCTCTACTATCTAGCAACAGCCACAAGACGCCTTCTAATCAGCATGTGCCATAGCAGCCCTGGGAGATGGACATTACATTTACAGCTACTGAATTCAGTTGCCTCATCTTGGTGGCTCAAGTTGTGCACCCAGACATTGTGAGACCCAGTGTTGGGAAAGGTCTGGCTGCATGTGAGCATCCTGGGGTCACACAGGGCCAGGTTCAGAGCTGGGAACCCCCTGTGTCCTGGCTCCCAGTCCTGTGCTCTGACCACCCCCCTCTCTCTACATTACTAACAATGGGCCTGATTCTCCACTGCCTTGCTGCTTGCACAGTCATGACATCTGTGCACAACCGGCTGTAAACGCTGCCGTTCGCACTGGGTCAATGGCTGCACAAGGGCCATGGAGGATTATTGGACGCATAGTATCAGAGCAGTGCACAGGAACTTGGAGCATTTAAACACACCACCACACCGCTGCTGGTGTACACATGTGAACACATCCTGCCACGCTCTGAGCCGGAGGCCTCTCTTGGCTCGGACCCGCCTGCCCAATCTTGCAAACCGCCTTCATCAGCAAGTTTGGATTGTGTGTGCCCAGCTGTGTCTGGCTGAGTTCCTGTGTTTGCCGCAGCTGCCTGGAGCCGGCTTCCGGTGGGGGAAAGGAGCAGATCTAGCCGGGGGGGGCGGGCTGCCACGCCTGCCAAAACTCTTGGTTAATGTGGCTCTGGGGTGTGGTGCATGTTTTGAAGAGGGGGAGCTGGGCCTGTTCCCATTGCGGCTGCTCTGCGGGGGAGCTGCTAAACCTGCCCCGAACGGCAGTGACCATCTCTCTCGTTCAGAGGGATTAGCACGGGGGGGGGGGGGGGGCAACTTTTTGGCCCAAGGGCCACATCAGGGAATAGAAATTGTATGGCGGGCCATGAATGCTCACAAAACTGGTGTTGGGGTGAGGGAGGGGGTGCGGGCTCTGGGGTGGGGCTGTGGATGAGAGGTTTGGGGTGCAGGAGGGCGCTCCGGGCTGGGATCAAGGGGTTTGGAGAGCAGGAGGAGGATCAGGGCTGGGGCACAGGTACAGCTCCGGCTGGGGTGCAGGCTCTGGGGTGGGGCTGGGGATGAGAGGTTTGGGGTGCAGGAGGGCGCTCCGGGCTGGGATCGAGGGGTTTGGAGAGCAGGAGGGGAGATCAGGGCTGGGGCAGCAGGTCGGGCTGTGGGGAGAGGCTCAGGGGTGCAGGCTCCGAGCGGCACTTACCTCAAGCGTGGTCTGGCCCCCGACCCAGAGCCCCGGCTGGAGCGGGGCCGAGCCGTGTGGTGTGGCTCCAGCTCGCTGGCCGTAGTTTGCCCACCCCTGGACTAGCAGAACCAAGGGCTGAAAGAGCAACGAGGTGGTGGCCAGGCACCAGCAGACTGAGTCCACAGGGGTCTGAGTCTGGGCTCAGCGATCCGAGTGTCAGTCAGGAGGCAGTGCGGTTAGATCAGAGCCACCCCTACTAAGCCTCAGCAGGATGGTGATGCACGGCTGCCGTTCCCGGCTTGTGCAGGGCTGTGGGTGGACCCCAGTCCATGCCGGGGCGGGGAGGGGGATCCTCCCAAGGACATGATGCTGGGACCCTGCCCCATGAAACCAGTGTCTGTGGGCATCCAGAGAGAGGAGAGAGACTGGCTGGAGGGAGCAGAAGGGCTGCTTTGTGCTGTGATGCTCACCAGTCCTGTGAGCTAAGTAGGGCAGAGCAGAGCCTGGGTTTAACCACTAACACCATCTGGATCAGGGCTGTGATGTTCACTGCACTAGTTCTGCCTGGTGTGGATGCAGGGCTTACGCCCGCCCATGTGGGTGCACAATGCTACAGCTTTTATCTGCAGACAAGCTCTGATTTCCTGCCTGCGTGAAAGGCCCCCAGAGATCAGGATGGTACTGCAGGCCGTGGACATGGGGTTTCACTCAGTGACATGCCAGGGAGCCCCGTGCTCCTGGAGGCGCTGGCTTTCCGCTCAGTTGTAAAGCCCAGGATGGTGAGCATTAAAAAACCCCGGTGAGCGCAGTGGCTTTAGCCATGGTGTCTTGGTCAGATTCCAGCAGCTGTCCTGAAATCCCCAGGCAGCTGCCATTGCACATGGTGTAATTCTTTGAAATGGGTGAGTGCTCTTAAGGAGCTACCGCATTCCACCCCAGAGGTGGCTGCATGTCAATGGTGAAAAGTTTGCAAATTGCATCAGGATGCGCCGGAATGAAGGAAGGTGGCCTGAACTGGGGCAGCCCCACTGACAGCAGCAAACTCAGCCCACTGTGCAAGTACAGGATGACTCCAGGGGGGGTTCGGTGCCCAAAGAATGCAGGATGGGTCCTAAGTGACCAGTGCCGTATATGGACCGCACAGTCCTACCCTTGTATTTGTCGCATGCCTGTACGAAGTGAGAGGAAGGAGCCGGACTGCTGGCTCGCCTAGTCCCTGCAGAGCGGACACAACAGCAACTCGATCTGCGGTTCCTCTGCAAGTCAGGAGCCTGCTCTCACTGCGCTCACAGCTGAACCACGGCTGTTGTTCGCAGCTACTCGGGGTTGTGGGGGGTCCCGGGCAGGTCTCTGCACTAGGAATTGAGCGCCAGAAGCCACCACTCCAGCGAGCGCTCTGCTGTACCGAAGGAGTGGGGGGTTCGCAGGGCAGAGGGCCCGACGGTGTCACTGCTGGGGAAGGAGCTGCGTGGGGCTCCTTTCCGTAGCCATTTAGACTCGTGTGTGTGTCTTTCACAGGAGCTTTGTGTCTGGTAACCCAGCGGCCCTGCACGAAGCCCCGTTGTGACTCTTCCTGCCATCAGCCCAGCCACGGGGAGGCTGTGTCCCTGGCACGGGGCTTCGAAGGGCTCCGTGTTCGTGTTCACGGGGTCCCGAGAAGGGTTTGAGTGTTGTTCTGCAGGGAGCTCGTCTGGCCTCTTTTCAGTCCTCTCTTGGGAGGCACCAGAGGGTTGGGTTTAATTTCCGGTCCCTTCCTGTAGTGGGAGAGCTTGTGACCCCAGTGACACGGGCGGGAATGGAGTCACTTCAGACTGACGCCAGAGGGCCTTCGAGCAGAGTCTGGCCCACTTTGTTTCACTGTTTTTATTCCATTTATCATCTAGAATTTGCCTTTGAAGGGGAGCTGAACCCTGTGTCCCCGAGTGCCCCATCTGCAGTACCCATTGCACAGCGACATTGGGGGGCTGGGTTAGCCAGTAGCTGGCAATGCAGCACCCCTGCAATACAGCCCATTCATTTAATCTTCCAAGCCTTTTTCTGCACCAGCAAATCCTTCCCAGGGGACCAAGCGGGGAGACCCAGGAAACTGGGGAGACTGACGCTGATCCCCGCAAACCCCTGGGAAGGCTGATGTGGGATGCTGGCAATACAGCATGAAAAGCCGGTAACAGAATGAATGCCCGTCAGCAAGGGGGGCTCTGTGGGAAGCAGGTCTTGTCACACCCCCACATCGTTCTGTTTGTGAGGAGATCACAAGGATAGCTAATAGAGGTGACTGCGTTGACTGGGGCATTTGATTTAGTCCTGCATAACTTCCTGTTAAAAACAGCACAATACAGAAATCGGTGCAGCCCATGTTAAGGGACTAAAGACTAGTTTATCCCACCGAAGGGTGAGCTCTACCTGGGTAGGAGGTTTCTGATAGCAAAGGTCTCTGTAATTGATCAGAAAAAGGCTTAATGTGATTCCATGGTTGGAATTTGAGGCTAGATAAATTCAAACTACACATAAGAGGCACGTTTTTAAACAGTGTGAGGGTAATTAATGGTTGGCATCATTTACCAAGGGTTGGGGTGGATTCTCCAGCACTTGCCGTATTTAAATGAAGACAGCATGTCTTCCCCAAAGCCCTGCTCTAGCTTAGCCAAACATTACGGGCTTGACACAGAAATTACTGGGTGAGGTTTTCTTGCTTGTGTTATGCAGGAGGTCAGACTAAATAACCATAATGGTACCAGTTTTTAAATCTGTTAAGGGCTGTTATAAATAGGTCAGGGATCAGTTGCTGTCCATGGCCACTGAAGGTAGGTCAAGCAGTAATGGGATTAAACTGCAGCCGGGCTGATTTAGGTTAGATATTAGGAAAATCTTTCTAACTCTCAGGGTGGGTACGCTCTGGAACAGGTTCCCAAGGGAGGTCGTGGAATCCCTGTCACCAGGGCCGGCTCTAGGATTTTTGCTGCCCCAAGCAAATTCATTTTTGCCCCCCCCCGCAACCTCCCTCCCATTTTTTTCTTATCCTACCCCCTGGCCCCACCTCAACTCTACTCCTTCCCGAAATCCCCAGCCCTGCCTCCTCCCCCAAGGCTCTCAAGCTTAGGAGGGAGGGGGAGAAGCAGCGCGCGAATCAGCTGTTAAGCGCGCCGTGGCCGCTCGGGATCTCCCCCTCCCTTCCAGATTTGAGAGCCTGGGAGGGAGGGGGAGCAGCGGCGCGCGAATCAGCTGTTTCGCACGCCACGGCCACTCTGGATCTCCCCCTCCCTCCCAGGTTTGAGAGCCTGGGAGGGAGGGCAAGCGAGCAGCAGCAGCAGCGGAGGTGAGCTAGGGCGGCCGGGGCACATTTTTAGGGACGGCAGGAGCGGCATTGTGGCGCCGGCCATGCCGCCCCTAAAAATGTGCCGCCCCAAGCACCAGCTTGTTTTGCTGGTCCCTAGAGTCGGCCCTGCCTGTCACTGGAGGTGTTTAAGAACCAGCTGGACAAACCCCTGTCAGGGCTGGTCTAGGTTTACTTGGCCCTGCCACAGCGCAGGGAGCTGGGCTCGATGACTTCTTGAGGTCCCTTCCAGTCCCATAATCCCTTCTGGGCTTGAATCTAGGAATCTCCGAGGCAGGTGTGAGCTCAGGCTTGCATTCCTTGTGCACCCAGAACACCTGGAGTCCGGAGAAGTGTGGGCTTGCAAGGAATGGGTCCCAGGGGTGGCGTTTTATCTCGTCCTGCAGGAGCAATGCTGAGGGGGAGCACGTTTCCCTGGGGCACAGAGTGCATTTTTGTAGCTGGTGGAGTTAACGCTTCTTGCTAGGTTTGGGCTCCCACCTGATTGCTGCTGGAGCCATCTGCCCTGTGGTCTGTAACCCCCCATGTTGTGCTCTTCTCCCTTCTCTAGGCACACGTTCTGGCAGTTCCGCCGTGAGAACCCCCAGACCAAGGTGGGTGAACCCCCTCCCGACGGCCTGCCTGGCTTTAACAGCGGAGTCATGCTGCTCAACCTGGAAGCCATGCGCCAGTCCCAGCTCTACAACCAGTTGCTGGAGCCAGACATGGTGCGGCAGCTCACGGAGAAGTACCACTTCAAGGGCCACCTGGGGGACCAGGACTTCTTCACGATGATTGGCATGGAGCACCCCGAGCTGTTCCACGTGCTGGACTGCACCTGGAACCGGCAGCTCTGCTCCTGGTGGAGGGAGCATGGGTACAGCGACGTGTTCGATCAGTACTTCCGGTGCGAGGGCCAAGTTAAAATCTACCATGGGAACTGCAACACGCCGATCCCCGAGGACTAGGCCGCCCGTCGCTCCGCTGGGTGATGGGAGCAGCAGCTTGTGAAGTGTGTGCACCAGTGCCCCATGCAAAGGTGTCCCCACCCCATTGTGCGCTGGGCTCCCGCGCCTCACTCCAGCTGTTCCAGGAACATTCCAACGCCTCTCACCTTGGAGGAAGTGCAGTCTAGTGGTTAAACCAAGGCACCTGGGTTCTGCTCCCAACTCAGACGCTGACATGGCTACGTGAGGTTGGGCAAGGCATGTCGCTCCTCCATGCCACGGTTTCCCTACTTGTAAAATGGGGCTAATAATATTTACCCTCCTCCCACTGTGCTGTGAGGCTCAATTAGTTAGAGCGGGGAAAGCCCCTACATACATGCAAAGTACGCCGGGTCCGTGCAACGGCCCGCAACACCGCCTGCCCTCATGTCCTGGGTACGCCGCCCTGTGGGATAGGGATAGCACCTCATTTGACACTGACAGCGTCAATGGTTGCACAGTGTTCATGAGCATTGCATTGTTCTTTACGGTAGCCTACATAAGGGACCATCACTCAGTGACCTATTTCTATGTCTAATGCAGGGCGAGAAGACGCCGTCTCCAGCCTGGCCTCATTTAGAATAAAAGCCAAACGAGACTTTGGAAAGACTGATTTGTGCTGATGAAATTACAAAACTGCATTAACACTGGGTTACTCCTGGACCAAAATTGAATCCAAATGAGCTTTAAAGCCTTCCCTTGGTTCTTCCTAGTGCTAAAAGCTTTACTGCTGTTCTCATCTGAGAACCATGCAGAGTGGGGACGAGTGTGTTCCTTTTTACTAGCTCTTCCGTTAACCTTTTATGCTAGAATAAAGGTGCAGATGTAAAACACACTGTGTCAGTTTTCCACAGCACAACTGATGCCCTGGGTGAAAAGGTTTGATAAGAGTCTGGTTCCTTCTTACGGTGATTAAAAAGTAGCTGACATATGGCTGTTGGGTAAATGAAAAAACGGCGTCCTACGTACGTACCATCGCCACTCTGTTTAACTGCACGAGAGTCCTGAGTCGGGTCTATAATAAAATGTGTTCAAGGCAGTTATTATTGCCCCGTGTGTACGGCTGAGTATAAATGGCAAAGATAAGGAGCCTCATTGGACAATTGTTCTTTCTTGGCAGCGGTGAGCTGCTTTTGCCAACGTAAAGCCTGTAGTGTTCTAGCCCATGCTGTCAGAGCGCTCTCTGACTGCCATGCACAGCACCCCCAAGCACTCCAGGTCCTGTCCGGTCTCTCCCAGATTCCTCCGTCTCGGAGGAATCACTGGGGGTGGATGTAGCCCAGTGTCCTGGCTTCAGCAGCAGCAGACAAAGGTGGGATACCCTGCACCCTGGGGATGCCTCTTCCTACCGCCAGGCGTTCAGTGATGGGCTTGTGCGGTGCGGCATGAAGGGTTAATGGGGAGGGCAGGAAGTGAGGGTCTTGCAGGCCCTAGCTGGGGTGTGAATGGTGTGCTCCAGCTCTTTAGCTGAGGCCGTGTTTTCGGTCCTGACCCAGCAATTCCAGAGGGGGGCACAAAGCGCTGCAGAGACTTGGTTCTCAGTCTCTAGGAGAGCTGCTGTGGTGCCGTGCGCGAGAGAGGCTGGGTGGGGGTATTAGTACAGGGGCTTTAATCCGGGGGCGCCTTTAGCCACTGCCCAAACCCATCTCCTGCCTTGCCAGCAAATCCCCATTGGCCCCACAGGCTGTCGCAGAGACAGGCCTTGTGGACCAGAGCCTGCAGGAGGGGCTGCAGATTTCCCAGGGGCGCTCGCCAGCCTAAGCGCCATGTCTGGCAGAATTGCGACAGGTGCACTTGACCTAGGGCCTTCAGCGGCACTAAGGCCAGTCTGTACTTTCCAGCGTAACATGTCTGTGGTTCAATGAGCCGCACAGAGTAAAATCCATGTTACACAAGGAATCGCTGCATCATATGCTGACAGTACACATGTAAATACCAGCCCTGGGCTCCGCTATTCACAGCCTTCCTCCTGGGAAGTCTGAACGCTGAGAAACTCTCCTGGACAGTGAAAACGCCCCTGACAGCTGGGCAAAGTCACCATAGGAATTTACCCACCCAAGCACACAGTCTTCTAGCCAGCTTGATCAGGCTGAATGAGAGTTACAGGCAGCGCGGTTAAAAGCGCATGATGTGAGCGCAGCCGTGGCTTATCTGCCTTACTAACCCTGCACGTGTGAATATGCTTCAGATCTGGTCGTGTTCTCGCTTACCTCGGCTCTGCCCTGAACGAGCCCTTCTCCAGCACACGCTACCTCTGGGAGGGGGCCCCCCATAGAGTACAATGCTATAGGTCATATGAAGCGCCATGTATGGGGCCAAGGATGTAAAGTGCCTCCCCCGGCCTGCTCCTCTTCAGAGCATGGGGCCAGTCACAGGCCTCGCTCTCAGGCGGTGCAAAGCCTGTCTCTGCACCTGTGTTTGCTTGCTCAAGCGAGGGTGGAGCGAGGCTGGCCCCCATATAGGAAGATCATTAACCCTGCAATGAATTTGTGGTGGATGCTGTATCCATTTTACTATGAGTTTCCAACCTGGTTTGGTAAAATCAACACCACTTGTGTGCGTACACTGGGGCTTAGTGAATCGTCAGTTACCCCACAACTTAGCACCAATGACCACACGGTAAAGAGCATGGCACCCCTGCGATTAACACAGCAGCCTTGAAGAAGTGAGGTTTTTACTCACGAAAGCTTATGCCCAAATAAATCTGTTAGTCTTTAAGGTGCCACCAGACTCCTTGTTGTTTTTGTAGATACAGACTAACACGGCTACCCCCTGATACTTGACAGCAGCCTTGGTGCTTTTGCTTCTATACACGCTATTCTTCATCCATCTGTAATGCGACAGACCGCCAGTCGTCAGGATCAAACCTGGGGGCGCTGGAGCTTAGTGCATGAGCCTTTACTGCATGAGCTAAACACCACCTGGCCCTTAGCTCAGGCTGTAGCAGACTCATTAATCTCTCTACGCGGTCGTGGTGCCACTAGAGGGGTCAGAGCACCACACCCAGGAGGGTGGGGGGTCACACGTCCACTCTGCTAAGTGGGGATGGGATGCAGGGGGGGCAATGCAGCTGCACTTTTAACTCCACTGCTGCCTGTTAATAAAGAAATAGCTTTTAATTTTTTTAAAGGCAAAAAAACAAAACTGGCAACAGACATAACCAGCCTGGCAGTGCTGGGTCTGCGCATCGCTCACCTTTGCCTCATTTTGAACCCGCCAAGCAGCAGCTCTTCACGCTGTTTGATGGCCTCAGCACTAAACCTGCCCCTTGTTTGAGTCGCTGAACTGATCTGTTTCCAAATCACAGCACACGCGCGCAGCTCCAAAGTTCCTCCAGGTCCTCAGGGCAGGAATTACTAAAGGGTGACTGAGAACAAGTGAGAAGCAATGGCCACTTTTCATTACGCTGCCATTATAACGAAGGGGAGGAGATTAACAATCATTGTGACCCTGTGAGAGCGGAGTCAGCTGCGCCCAGCCGTGCCCGGCCTGCCAGCCCTGGAGGATGCAGCACACCAGCGCCCTGGCTACAGCAGAGCTGGTGATTTAGTGTCCCCAGGAAAGCCCAAGTCAGAGGTGATCTTTCGGAGCTGCGCCCTTCAGTGCAAACTGGCTTTGCCCAGAAGCCTGAGCTCTTGGAGCAAGGCAGCCACAATGGGCCTGAATCGACCTCCTGGGGGGGGGGGGGGTCCCAGGCTCGGCTTGGGCCCACTACTATGTAGAACAGACCTGTGACACAACCTCACACACCCAGCATTGGCCCCATGCTACAGCTGGGGCCCCAAGGCACAGCGAGGTAAAGTGATGTGCTCACGGTCATGCAGCAAATCAGTGGCAGAGCTAAACAGCCCCCAGGAGGCTGGACACGTCCGGCCCCTCCTCCAGTCGGTGGCTGGCAATGCCGCTCGCTGCTCTGCCATGCACACCCCAGCGGCACCGGCCATTTCCAGTGCTGGCCCAGGCACAGGTAACGGTCCCATGACGCTGTTACACCAAGCTGGTACCGGGACGCTTCCAGGGCTGCCACCAGCACGAAAACTCACGTCAACCCCTAGCGCACAGAGTGTGGCGCCCCCTCCCCTCCCCAACAGCCAGTACGGTGTGCCCGGGCCGACACCTCGTAGCGGGCCCCTGCCAGGGTGAAGGCTGGCGTCGCTCTTTTAATCACGTTACCAACCCGGGTGGCAGGAGCTGGGTTCGAAGCAGGGAGCTGGCTGGGCAGGTTCGTCCTGGCTGTGAGCTTTGACGCCGGCCCTGAACACCAGTGTGGTGCTGGGCCCAAGTCACCACACACTGAGCGCCGGTAACTGGGTCTGGGCCGTGAGGCTCCGGGCAGGGCCGTGCTGTGAACACCCGTGTGCACGGCCCTGTTTGCTAATCAGCGGCCGCCTTACTGCGCACATCATCGGCGAGGGCTGTGGCCGGGCAGGGTAGGAGGCGCACACCCCGATGCTGGGCCCCGACACGGCCGTGGGGAAGCGGGCGCAGCAGCTGAGCATGGACTGGGGCTTACCGAGCCCGGCCCGGCCCTCGCTAGTGCCCTCAGGCCTTCACCACCACTGACCCGGCCACTTAGAACCAGGCTATAATGGGCGCAAAACTTCAACCAAGGCTAATCGCCATGGCGACGAGCAGATACCACAGAGATTACATTTGGCTGGTAATCGGGCGGCTTTGCACCATGTTTCTGATCGATGCGCTTGGTTCCCTTACACAGCCAGGGCCAGAGCGTCACGTCACACGGCATAATGGTGCCAGGCCGTGGGCCAGATGAAGGTGCATCATGAGTAGGGCCTAGGTGCATGATAACATCAGCCACTCAGCTTGTGCGTTTCTAGGCCTTATGGGGGTGAAAAAAAGCATGGAACTGTGACCCAGGTATAACTGATGGAGCCATAGCTGCCTGAGTCTGCAGAGAGCCTGACCCACTAGCCTAGAGACAGGAACCTGCCCCAGTTGTCATACGGGCGTGGTAAGCCAGACCCTGCTACTCAGATGGGTGCGTCTGCTGGCACCCGCATTCCTGCCTGGGCGCCTAATATGTGTGTGTTTGTGGTGCGGGGTGGAGAGGTCACCCCATAGGCGCCACACCATGGCGCTGCTGGGGTTGTGGCTGGCGGGCCCCAGGCAGGGCACATTGATGTGAGGAGGGGAGTAGCCCCAGGCTTGCCCGTGTTGCAGCCTGTGAGCTGACCCAAGGCAAAACGGGCAGGACCCTGGCATGGGACGGGCAGGGGGGCAGGGTGTGTTATTCAGCTGCTGCAGGACAGTGGTCAGGTTGCTCAATTCTGCCAAAGATGCTGGAGCACATGAGGGGGAGCAGAGGTGATGTGTGGAGGGGGCATGTGTATGTGTGTGTGGGGAGGGGGACTGTCACATGCCCCCCCCGATTATTCATCACATGATGTGGCTGGAGGGGGCAACACCCAGCACAGCAGCTGAGCTGGCAAGTTGTGCCAGGCAGGGCGAGGACCAGCTGGGAGTCGCAAAGGAAGGGGCTGCTGCTTTCTGGGGATGGGGGGATCTCTGCGGGGGATATGACATGAGCGGTTCTGGGGTTGTTGCCCTCCCCTGCCCTCCCGGTGCAGCAAATATGGATCGTCTATGGGGAAGGGGGTGGGGTGTGTTTGGGGGGAGTTCGTGCGTGGGGTGATGGTGAGCACGCAGAATGGTGTTAGGAGTTGCGCTTAGAAGGCATATTGGGGGGGGGGCTCAGCCGTCCCCCAGAAACCTGGGGAACTGAACCCCCTCCCCAGCTGCGTTTCCGGGCGCTGTGGCCCATGTGTGTCAGCAGGGAGCAGGGTCCCAGAGCCCAGGGGGAGGCCTGTGCCCAGCCGCCCAGTCTGGGCCTGAGGCGGCACCAGCCAACCCAGCCCATCACTAGTGACTGCAGCGTTACTGGGGCTGGTGTGTGGGGCATGTCATGGTGCGTACTCAGCCCCATTGGGACTCGCTGGGGTGTGAGTAGCCAGCCAGCGCTGCCCCATTGCTCGCTAAACACTGCCACTGTATCAGAGTGGCCGGGTGGAGGTCGGGGACCAGGCGTGAATCCTGGAGCTGTGGCCATGCCAAGGGCACCTGGCCCCATCCCTCGTCAGCCCATACCTGCCTCCCCCCCCCCCCGGCTCGGGGTGTGTCCCACGCCCAGTGTGTCGCACGGAGCAGTGCTGAGTGGGCAGACAAACACCCTGGAACTGGCCTGGCCCCTGTTCAACACAGGTTACCTGGGATCAGAGAGGTGGGCACTAGGGGCTGAGCAAGGAGGGTGGTCTAGCTAGAGCGTGCTGGGGTCACCTTGGGATAAGCATGAGGGCCCCCCCCTTAGGGTGCACCAGGGTGTGTGGTGAGAGTGAGTGCAAGGCTTTATGGTGCTTGAACAGGAAGAGGTTTAGGGTGTGTGCGCCCAATGGATTAGATAGCGCACCCTTCGGGGGGGGGTGACACAGGAGGCAGGATTAGGGGGAGGGGAGTGGTCAGGGTGGCAGAGGAGGTGGGGTTAGGTGAGGGGGTCAGGGTGGTAGAGGAGGCGGGGTTAGGGGTGGGGTCAGGATGGTAGAGAAGGCAGGATTAGGGTGTGCGGAGGGGTCATGGTGTCAGAGGAGGCGGAGTTAGGGGCAGGGCAGGTGTCAGAGTCAGCGGGAGGGGTCAGGCTGGCAGAGGAGGCTGGGTTGGGGCGGGGTCAGGGTGTCAAAGGAGGCGGGGCTAGGGGAGGAGTCCACAAAAGCTAGCTTTGTCGATCGAAATGGGCAGGGACTTGGCCGGCTGCCACCTCGTCTCTGTATGGCAGTCAGGTTCCGAGGCCATCAAGGCCTTCTGTTAGGACTCTTTGGCTCTGGGCGAGGGACTTTCCCCAGCGTCATGTCTGAGCGAGGCAGGGTGCAGGGACCCAGCAGGCTTGGCTCAGCCCTTCCTCCCCCAGCGGGATCACAGTCCCAGTGCACAGAGTGTGCTGTTCGCAGCACCGAGCTCCTCTCTGCCTGGCGACGCTGCATGGCCATTAACAACCCCATGCGATGCGCTGGATGCAGGGGCTTACCCGGCTGTCCTTTCCCCGCGCTGCTGGGCAATATGTTGTTTGACAGTTACTGCCCTCCACCCCAGAGGTGGGTGCACTGTAGTGGACTGTATTGTGAATGGACCAATCCTGCTGGGTGCAATGTGCCCTCATCTGCCCTTGAAAGACTGTGCAGGATCAGGCCCATAGTCTGCAAAGCGCTGTGAGGAAGAAAGAGCTGCTCCATCGTCAGTAACTACCCATGGCTCTAGTACAGTGTGACAGGACTACACCAGTTCATTGTCTTCCTGTGCACTGCCTGGCGCAGTGCTGACATGACAGGAAGACTGCTCGGAGAGCAGCTTGCATGATGGATTATTCTGGGGCGCTGGAGCGGGAGGGGAGTTCAGTGTACGGAATTGGGGTCATGAGCAAATACACATGTAGAAAACCTCTTAGGGTTCATCTATACTGCAGTAGAACTCATGGTGTCAGACCCTGGCTTTGTGAACCTAGGGCTTGAGAATCTACACTCATTTGTACCTCCAGGTTAGGAATTGTTGAAGCCTGGTTCCTAACCTGGGGCGCCAGGGTCTACACTGTAGTATGAGGGCCCGAGTCGTGCCACCCAGATCCCAGACTTCCTAGCGCCTCCCAAAATGTGTCTGCTGTAGCCCTTTGTGTGTGGTGCACTGTGGGGAACTGTGACTGTTCAAAGGACACAGAAAGCCGGCCCATGGGATTGTGGGATACTTTTGGTGGACTCCAGAGCACAAGTCCAGAGGGGCTGCATCTACACTGCAAAGCAATAGGGCTTGAACCCTGGGTCCCAGCTTGACTCAGGCTTGGACCCTCCATCCCTTGGGATCCTGGGTCCAAGCCCTGGTTAACTCAGTTTGTGTGTAGATCGAAGGGGGGTTCGGCTTGAGCCCGCGTTCAAAACCTGGGCTTGCACTGTGTGTAGCCGTGCCCAGAGGGAGCTGGAAACAAAGCTGGGTACTTTGTAAATAGCAAGGTTTGGTCAGGTGTTACCTGCCGTGCTTTGGCTCTCTGCTCTTAGCTCCGGGGTGGGCTTTTGAACAGCCGGGCTCTGCAGCAGAGGGTCTCAAAGCGACTGGTACCACAGCTGCAGGCTGTCTCTCTGCCCACAGCTGTGTTGTGGCAGCCAGGGAACGGTGGCCCTGTGGAACATCGTTTGCTGAAGTTTGTCTCGTTTCTTTCCCAGGAGCCATGCTGCCACGGAGGGAAAATCCACCTCAGAGTAAACTGAGTCAACTTTGCCACCAAAGTCAAAGATGGTAGCCAAGCTGAGCAGCAGTGTCACGCAATGGCGTCCCTGGTTGGAGTAAAGTGATAGTTAATACATCGATGTTACGGGAAAGTGTGAGAAAGAATGGCCAGAACAGACTCCGGATTTGGCCTGACCATTAGAAAGAAATACGCCGCTCAGCTGGCTGAGTCTGTGCGAATTGAAATCTGCCGGTCAGTGTACAAGTCTGTGTTAATTGTAGACGCACATCCCGAGACAAAACGTCTGTTCTAAAGTGATAAGATTACCATTAAGGACAGCTGCTGTTACGACTGTTTTTCTGAACTCAGGGATAAGATCTGTTAACCCCCACGCTTGCATTTTTATTTTGCTTGTTTTCTTTTCATATGTAGTAAGTGGTGTGAATAGGCTTCTTGGAGTCTGTCATGCCCAAATGATTTTAGAACAGTTAAGTTAAAGAATTAATAGGTAATAAAATGTAGCCGTGATAGGAAAAAAATGTGAAGTGAAATAGAGTGTGATTGCGGTTGTATGTTTGGTTGGGTAATAAAAGATGGAGGCGCCAGCCTTAAAATCATAATAAACGACACCTCTGGAGGAAGAAAAAAACTACCTTCCGACAGGACCGTTTGGCAGAAGACTGCGCCGGGCAAGATAACCCGATAACCCTGAGGGCACACCGGAATCCACCCCCAACCGCCCCAAGGACAGGGGGACCGAAGAACCGAAGCGCAAGATAACAAACCGTCATTGCTGTGCCATCTGCGTGATTGATTATCACTTCAAACACGAAAACAGCGTGATGGGGCAAACCCCATAGACTTGTATGAGGATGGATCCCTACAAAGACAGATCCTAAAGACTGAGGACTTTGGGTCTGGTTCTGCAACCAACTTCCAGGAGCATCAGATGCGCATCTGACAAGGCCCGGCTCCATCCTCGTGTCCAGGCCACCTGGCCAGTGACTTGGCACGAGCAACTCCTCGGCTGGTAATTATAATAACAACCTTGCAGAACATGTGTGTGTGTGAATGAATGTGGGAGTGAATGGAATGTTATAGCTATAACTGATTGCTTACTCTGTATTCACAATAAACGCGGTGTATTGCCTTAGCCCCTGAATGAGATCCTGCTGGTTTGTATTTTCTAAGTATAACTCCCTCTGCTCCGCCAGGCGGAGGTGGGGCTTTGGTGTCAGTTCCCAGACTGGGGCTTGCTCATTAGGACAAAGGACAGCCAGAGAGACCCCAGCGCTCAGCAGCTGTGTGGCCACGTGGGGAGGGTTTTAAAGCCTCCAGAGCTGCACTCAGTGCCCTCCTGGCTGACTAGGCAGAGCTGGAACCTGCAGGCTGAGGACCCAGCCCTGCAAGCGCACAGGCACCCTGCAGTGTTCGTAGGCTTAGGCCGGCAGCTAAGCTGTGACAAGAGCTAGTGCAGACAGCAGGGAGAGGCAGGTGGGGGAGTTGTGACACAGCGATGCATGTCCACACCTAACCCGCATTGCAGGTCCAGCAAGTGTTCCCATTGGTCCACAGCCAGTCTGACCCACAACACACTGCAAACGTTTCCCAGGGCTGCACAGTCTGAGCACCAGGGCACACGCCCCCAGAAATCCTAGTGCCCAGCCCGGGTCGAGCAGCGCCACTGAGACCGTGGGGTCTGACCTCAGTGTGGATGCTCACAGCCAGGTTGGACTCACCTGGACGCGTAGCCCTGGGTAAGCACTGCCGGGAGCTGGCCCCAGGGCTTGTTCCGGTGCCCAGAGGCCACCAGGGCTTTCCCATGCTGCTCAGCAGGTCGGAGCCCTGAAAGGAAGGAAGGCAGAGTCTCGTCAGCAAGGCCAGGATGCACAGCTGTCTGGCTCAAGCCATGGAGCATGGACGTTGGTGCTCTAGGCTGGAGGCTGCTTGGGCGACATCGCCGCTGCCAGGGCTGGTGCACAGGCTGAATGACCCTGCCAGAATAAAATCCTAGACTCATAGACTATCAGGGTTGGACGAGACCTCAGGAGGCATCTAGTCCAACCCCCTGCTCAAAGCAGGGCCAAAGGCTCAGACACCTGCTGCTGGCGGGGAGGGGTTACCTGGAGAGTCACCCTGTGACGTCACCCCCAGAACATGGGTCTCAAAGGAGGAATGCCCAGCAAGGGAGCTGTGTCAGCCGATCCCTGCGCAGGCAACTGCAGGCCCCCTCTTTACAGGGGCTGTATTCAGGAGCCAGCTTCTGGGCCCAGTGCCCCAAACACGACAGCACAGCAGGGTTTGGAGGAGCAGGCACTGGTGCTGGAGTGTGTGCTACACATTGTAGTGGGGCTGTGCTGGACCCCAGAAATGGCCTTTTGAAAAATGCGTGTTCATGAGCCGTTGGCTCTATTACTACATGTTCAGGGGGCTGCAGAACAATGTTGTGACACCAGAAAACTTCACTCTTTTTTCATTGAAACGTGATAAGGAAATGTTATCGGCATGGCTATCGTAAACTCACTTTTCCTGACAGCTACGCTGATGGGCTGCCTGAGTCTGCTCCATTGCCAGCCTGTGCCCCCCATGAGGGCCACCCCTTGTCACCCCGTCTCGCTGCCACCCACAGAGTGATCCCGGCGCACCTGGCTCCCACACCTGCTCCCTGCACACCTGGGCTGCCTCTCAATCTTGTGCTAAGTACAAGGGTCCTTCTCTCTCTCGGGCTAGTGCCGGTTTGTGCCTGACCCGCTGCAGGGTGGGGCTGTCGCACCAGTCCCCTGTAATGGCTGCCAGCTGCTCTGTGCCACACGCCCAGAGCCAGGGCTGTCGGCACTCCCAGCGCTGTTGCTGCAGGCTGGGTTCCCAGAGACTCTCACTCACGCTGAGGAAGTGGCTGCAGAGGCTTCACCAGGCTGCCAGCTCCCCAGCCCCACCCCACTGTGCAAACAGCCCAGGCACGGGCACTTCTCATGTCAATAAATGACAAACTAGCAGTTCCTGGGGACCAGTGTCTCTTCAGGACCCCTTTGCACCCACCCAGCTGTTCACCTGCCAGCTTCTTGTCTGCAGCCAGCTCCCCGGCTCTGCTCCTGCTCCGGCTCCTTCCACAGCCACCCTGCTTTGTCCACTCTGACTGCCTTGCAACCACTGCAGTGTAACAAGGGAGGGGGCTCCGGGGCCAGACCCTGAGCTCATTCACGTGGGTGTGAAGCCGGAGTGTGAGTCCTCCAGGGATCGGAATCAGTGGTGTTCCTCCGGCATTAAGTAAGACCAGCCTCACCCTGCTAGTCCCTGCCTCGGTGAAATAGACTCTACCAGGGCTCCTAGGCTGGGACCTGTAGCCCGGAGATACCGTCAGTTCAGTCACAGCGTCAGGCCCCAAGTCCCTGAGCCATTGGGCTTAGTTGCTCTGCCCCGGCTAGTTACTGCTCCTGATGTGATTACGCTAGATCTGCCATGATCGGTCTCTTTCACTCCCTAGGCAACAAATGATTCAAAGGTGCTAATGAGACTGGAGAAGCCCAGATCTCCCAGCGTAGCCTCACCAGCCTCCTGTGTTCACACTCAGGAATCAGGGCCCCCAAAGCAGGAGATTTTTGAAAAATAGTAAGTGAGATTTCGGTTCCTTTGGTCTCCGTCTGCAGGGCTGGCCTCGGGGCCACTGGGGAGGGACGTGTCAGAACCAACCCAGCACACCCTGTCTTTGGGGTGTCCAGAACCCGCAGCCAGGCGGCCCCCGAATGCTCAGCTTGGGCCATGGTGAATTAACAGGGAAAGCCCTTGAGCTCGGCAGGAGCCGGGGGCTTCCTGCTCTGATGCCAATGTCTGGGCACCCGCACTCAGCCTCCAGCCCCCGCGGCCTGCGGCCCAGCAGTGCAGGTGAAAAGGCACCGCGCCAGCTCCTCTCCTGGCTGGGGCTGCTGCCCCGACAGGCTGGCCATGGGGCAGTGAGCTAACCCCTGGGCCTTTGCCAGCTGGGGGCTCCCTGTGGGTCAGGGGAGCTTGCTTACGGCCCTGGGGGCCCTGGTGAGAGGTTGCCTCCATGTCCCTGGGTGCAGACATCCCCAAAGGCAGGGATCTGCAGTCACACCATTGTGCAGAAGCAGGACACCAGAAAACGCGCAGAGCCCAGCCCCTGCACACCCTGCGCTGCCCTCTGCAGAGCCGGGCAATGGGCTGGCCATGAGCAGGGGCAGAGAGCACAGGAGCTAGCGGAGCAGTGATTACCTCAGTCCCTGATGGGCCCTCAGTAACAGCTCCCCGGCCCCTCCGGCCCCTGCAGGGCCCCGTGTAGAGCCGTGTATCGAGCGTGGCGCAGGGAACGGGGTTGGGCTTGTGGTTTGGGACAGAGTGAGCCACGTTCTCCAAATGCCGGTGGCTCCCAATCCTCCCACGGCGCTGAGGTCGGCCGGGACTAAATAGAAACGTGGCGCTGCCAAGCAGCCAGGGCTGTGAGAGGAGCAGAAACTAGCAGCTTGTGCGGGCAGGGAGGCAGGGCTGACGCTGAGCCTGGAGTGGCACAGCGGCTGCGGCGAGGTGACTGCGCTCTGTTTGTTCAGCTGAGCTCATGACACACAGCATCGCTGTACCTGAGTCAGGCTGGCCCAGGCCCTGCGGAGTCACACCCCGGTGCTGCCAGGGGAGTGAGCCTGGGCGCGGCGTTTTCTGAGGCTGCAGTTCCAGAGGAGCTAATAATGGGAGCTGGGATGCAGCGAGGCCCTTATCTAACTGCACTCCAGGAATGGTGAAAAACAGCCCAGCTTACACCAGTGTGTAGAGCCAGTTCTTTCAGCAGCATTTATTCCTAAGGCAGATTCCTAATCCCCCAGCCCCTGGGGAAGGAGCCCTGACAAAGGGGCCGTGAAAAGGAGACAGAAAGACCAACAGGGAAACTATCATGTAATTCTGAGAAAAATTGGACTCACCTATATTTCGAGGTGAAGAAGAGTTAGTGACATTGCATTTTCTCTGTCTAATAACGGGTAATTTTTATGACTCAGGGTTTTTTCCAGAAGGGCTTTTCCCCACAACCTGCTAGTTCATTAGTTTTGCATAAACTAACGCTAAGAAACGCAGGAACTAAAATGAAAGAAAATATTTCTGAACGACAAACACAAATCAGATACCTGGTTCTGCTTCCAGGGGCATCCTGGGTGGATGTTTTCCCTGTTCTCTCCCGCTTTGGAGTCTCTTCTGTACAGGGCTCAGACAGACGGTGATCAGTACCATAGAAGTGACGGGTGTGTGGATAATGAATAATGGGCAAACTAGATGAATAAGAACAAAACATAAGAACGGCCCTGCTGGGTCAGCGCAAGGGTCCATCTAGCCCAGTATCCTGTCTGCCGACAGTGGATGGTGCCAGATGCTTCAGAGGGAATGAACGGAACAGGGCAAGTTCTGGAGTGATCCAGTCTCAGCTTCCAGCAGTCAGAGGTTTTACAGTCTGGGGGAGCAACGTTATTTTTTAAAAAGACCTGAGCAGCATTTGTGAGTGCTGCATTATAGATCATAGACATGGGAGAGCTACTTGTGTGTCATCTGCTCCAGCTCGTATTACTGTGAAGAGCACTCTCTGTGCGCGCCTGGGTCGCACTGCCGGCCTGCAGCTGGCGTCGGCAGGTGACGAGGGTGACAGGACTGGGCCAGCAGTGGTAACAACTGTGAGCATAATATTATGATTATTATTATATGCATATTATCGCAGGACCCAGGTCCCCTGGTACCAGGTGCTGTTCAGACAGAACAAAAGGCCCTGTCCCAAAGAACGGACAAGCTAAGGATCTCTGACTCCCACCATTATTATTGTATCGTATACATGAAAGCCCTTTGCTCCTCGCTAGCACCTTTCATCTGAGGGTCTCAAACACTTTACTCGCTAGCCATCCCAGTGCAAGGTCTGGCTGAGCCTGCCTGGGCCACGCAGCCACCTCGGGAGGTGACGTCACAGCAGCAAGAGCGGCCCCGTCACCCGTTAGCGGCTGGCCCGAGGGCAGAGCCGAGGGCAGAGCCTACAGGCCAGCCCCCAGCTGTGCTCACTCAGTGTCACTCCACTAGGGTTACCATACGTCCTCCTTTTCCCAGACACGTCCGGCTTTTTGGCACTCAAACCCCCGTCCGGGGGGAATTGCCAAAAAGCCGAACATGTCCGGGAAAATGGCGGCTCTGCTCCTCCCCTGACTCTTCAGCTCTGTTTAAGAGCCGAGCGCTACCGGCTTCGGGCAGCCCCCATGCCTCCAGACCCTGCGCCGCCGGAGCCCGGGAGGGGAAGTGCCCGGCTGGGGGCGCAGGGTCCGGAGGCAAGGGGGCTGCCCAAAGCCCAAGCGCTACCGGCTTCAC